>NW_026127052.1:0-67401 GCF_943737965.1 Phodopus roborovskii | reverse complement strand
CAGTCAAACAATGTAGAGACAACACAATAGCATACAGTAACCAGATTCTCTCTGAGCTTTTCATCTTTATGTGGCTTTATTATTACTCGTTTCTTTTACTTTATTTTATTTTTTGAGACAGGGTTTCTGTGTAATTCTTATCTGTCCTGGAATTCACTCTGCATACCAGGTTTACTTTGAAATCACAGAGATCTGTTTGCCTCTGTCTCCTGAGTGCTGGACAAAGGCGTGTGCCACCACCCAGTTCCTCTTGTCTATTTAAAACCATTTTATTTTTCTCCCAAGCCTATGTATTTTTTTTTTTTTTAAACACACTGTAAACTTTTAGCACCTTTTCTTTAATGTGAATCTGTCTCTACTGTAAATCTTTATCTTTTTCTGCCACAAGTCTTTATCTGTAAACAACAACATTGCTAAAATGAAAGTCATAGCTGTGTCAGACGCGGTTTACCAAAGATGGTGGCGGGTACTTTTTAGCGCCAGCACGGAAAGCTGTGCCACCGCCTTGGTCTGCGCTGCCACCCAGAAAGCATGCTGCCGGCTTGGAGATGTGGTCACTGCCATTGCCATCTCTCATACACACCAATAAATTGTTAGCAGAGTTATTTAAAAGCTGTATGGCTTGCCACTTGCTGAGTCAGGAACCTTTCCCTTAAGGAGCCGGGCAAGTAAATATCTGCTTGCCCTCGCAAAACAGAGTCCAACCGAGAAACTGCTGTTACCAAGAAACCTTGCTTATCTTTGTTCTTTTGTTTCTAAAACCCTTTTAACCTTTGTTAAATTTTAAGTGGAAGTTCTTATTGAAGCACAGGCGCCATCTGTAAGGAGTTTGGTTTTTCTGCCTCGCCACCGCTGGTCTTGTCCTGCCGCCACGCCACCAGCCCCAAATAATACACAGAGACTCTGTATTTGATACAATCTGTTGGCCCGGCTATTTGTTTCTTATTGGCTAGCCCTGCCTTTAATTATTAACCCATTTCTGCTGACTATGTATTTCTTTCACTGGGAGCCGCGGCATACTGTTTTCCAGACTTCCCCCATCTTGGCTCCTCCTTACTACTTCCTATTTCTCCTTGTCTCCTAGTCCCTCCTATCTTCCTTTTCCTATTGGCCACCAGTGCTTTATTATTAACCAGTATGGAAACATACAGAATGACATCTCCTATCAGAATCCATGATGGTTTTTCAATATTTAGCTGTCATTAGTCTTCTGCTTTTGTTATACCAAAGATCATTGTGGAGTACCTGGCGTTGGTGGCTGCAAAGTCTAAACTATCAAAAATGAAAGGTTAAGGGGATTTAGCTCTGTAGGTGGAGCACTTCTGTCCACTCATGCAAGGCCTCTGGATTTTTCCCTCCGCTGGGAGTGAGGAACAAAGTAACAAGAATGAAAGGTGAAATTGTGTTCAGGGTTCTGCTCTTTCACAAGAAAAGTTATTTTCTTCGAACACTGAAGTGGACAGAATTTGCTTAGGTTCAGGAGCAAGTTGCTTCCTTCTAAAAGTGTTAGGAAAATGTGAGCTGGGTGATTCTTGCAAGCATCCCACTACTGTGTAGCCTGTGCGCCCTGGCTTCCTCTAAGTGCCTCTTCTATCAATGCCTATACTTAAATCTGCTGGAAGTCTCTGAATAGCAAGATGGCTCCAGGTAAAAGCATTTGCTGCTGCTTCAATAAACCAAGACCTCATTGATGAAGGACAGAACTGACTCTTGGAAAATTATCCTCAGATCTCCATACATGTACGAGGGTGCACACAAGCCCACACATGCACACACACCCTGTAATTTAAAATTAAAAAAATGAGGGATTAACGTTTGGGAAGTCAACTTATTGACCTCAATCTCCCAATGGACCAGCATAAATGTATACACATAAAAATAAAAGATAATGACAATGACTATGTTTTTAAAAAGTATGTTAAAATTTCTTCTTAAGAAATTCCAGCCAGACAGTGGTGGCAATACCCTTAATGCCAGCACTCGGGAGGTAGAGACAGTTGGATCTCTGTGAGTTTGAGATCAGCCAGCCTGGTCTACACAGTTAATCCCACAACAACCAGGCTACACAGAGAATCCTCATCTTAGAAAGAGAGAAAGAAAGAAAGAAAGAAAGAAAGAAAGAAAGAGAAAGAAAGAAAGAAAGAAGGGAGGGAGGGAGGGAGGGAGGAGGGAGGAAGGAAAAGGGGAAATTTAACTTTATGTACATGTGGAAAAGAATAAAAATATTGACAAATTTTAAAAAAAAATAGAAACTCCAACTTTAGCTGAGGGTAATGGCAAACACCTTTAATCCCAGAACCTCTGGAGGCAGAGGGGCAGGCGTGTCCCTGAGTTTGAGGCCAGCCTGGTCTACAGAGCGAGTTTCAGGGCAGCCAGGGCTGTTACACAGAGAAACCCTGTCTCAAAAAATCTAGAAAAGAACAAAAATTGCAACTTTGCTTCACAAATATATAAAGAAGTGAGCGAGTGAGTAAATGGATAAACAGCTAGGTATGGTGGCATACAACCCATAATCCCCAGCACTCAGGAGGCAGAAGGCTCATGAATTCTAATGTCAGCTTGGCTAAGTGTCCTGAAAGACCTTGGCTGGGGGTATAGCTCAGTGACAGAGTGCTTTGCCTGGGATGCAAGGTGCTGGGTCCATAGCACTGAAAAAATAATTCAAGAAAAAATAAGAATAGGACCAGCATTTGACTATAAAATTCTATATGAAAGAGTTAAAATCAAAACAAATAGAGACACTCTGTCAAAAAGTAAGACACACTCAAGAACATGGGTATGGTCTTCTCAAGGAAGAGTCACTAAGGTAACAATATTGTATTTATAATATGAGGAATAGTGTTAGTATAGAGTTGGCACCTAGGATCTGTATTTAACAAGCATTATGTTTCTACTTCTGGCTTTCAAAAATGTGTTCTAAGGTGGCATTATGAGTGTCCTTGTACTTGTGACACTGAAATATGACTGGAACAAGAGCAATCTGAGAGATTTCATAAAACATAGGAAAACACTGAAACTTCTGAGACATATGCAAATTAATGACCAAGTTCTGATTAAATCTGTTATATTATATTATTCCTATAGTGTGTCCCTCAACTGTGCAATGTACTTTTCACTCATGTCAGCAAGTCCATAGTCCGAAGTCTATCTTTATTTTATCAAGGAAATGGGAGAACCAGATTGATACGTGCTCAGGAGCAGACACATCTGAATCCAGAATGTTCATATACAAGAGTTGCTCACTTTCTTCCACAGTCCCTGAAACTGCTTTGTTCTCTACAAATTTAGTTTGTTCCTGATTTGCCTTCTAGATATAGGTAGTTCACATGGATAAACAGTTCAATGCTTTGACTCTTAAATTAAACACAATACACATGAAAATCTGACCATAAAAACATTGCTTTACTTTGAAGGAGATATAAATGATTGCACGAATTTCGAGCAGCCTGTGATGAGTCCTTTAAAAATACAAATATTTTAGCTTTAGATTTTTATTTTTGAGATAGGAATTTATAAAGCCCAGACTAGGATCAAACCTCTTATGTAGCCTAACATGACGTTGAATTTCTGATCGCCTCAACTCATTGTGGGATTAAAGGCATGTATCACCATGCCCAGTTTTTTATAAAACTGCAAGGACTGGACCCAAGACGCTATGCACCTTAGGCAAATACTTGCCAGATTAATCTACATCCCCAGCCCTTCACTAGATTTTGAAAGTGTCTTTGGGCCTCATTATGAATGCCTCGTGATTGCAGGGCTAGAAAGCTGCATGCAGCAAGAAGATCACAAACTCAAACACTACCTGGACTACAGTGTAAGTTCAAAGCTGGCTCTGGGTAACTTCATGACTTCATGTTCAGGAGGGAAAAAAAAAAAAATACATTAATAACCTAATGATGGAAGTACTTATGTAGCAAACATTGAGTCCAAAAAATCCCTCCTCATTATAATATACACACTGCAATTCATACAGTTTAGCAGCGGCCAGTGAAATGGCTCACCAGGTAAAGGCACTTTCTTGCCAAGCCAACAACAACTTGAATTTGATTCCCAGAATCCACATGGTGCAAGGAGAGATACTACTTTCCCTAAGGTATCCTGACCTCTGCCAAGATACAAATGCTCAGGTATACATAAACACAGAGAAATAGCCTTTCAAATGTAAAAATCAGGTAAAAAATAGCAATCAGCTTTTAAGAGCATTTGTCAGTAGAACTGGGGTTGAGTTAGAGCTCATACTTGCATGTATAAATCCCTATTCAGTTTTTTAATCCAATGCAAAATCAATAAGGATATATATATATATATATATATATATATATATATATATAGGAACTGTATTAAGCAACTAAACACAGAATTTCATAAGCTTTTTTTGCACAAAGTATACCACTTTGCTGGTGGTAAAGCACTTGCTTAGAAGTAGACCTGGTTTAACACCCTGTTACCAACAAAAAAGACAAAAATACTCATCAATCCCCAATTGATTGGTGTATGGTTCCAGATAAGATAGTTAAATTTTTTGCTAGGTGTGCAGTGGCATGCACCTATAATCCCGGCACTTGGGGAGGCCGAGAACAGAGCATCACTGTAAGTACAAGGCTAAATAAAATGATAATGGTGAAACCCTTGTCTCAAACTCAAAAGCTCCAAACAAGTGGGGACATAAAATAGTTAATATTTTAGTGGTGCCCAGAATTAACTGCTATGAATCACACTCATTGACACTGTGGCAAAATTCAAAATATGTACTGCAACCTAGAAGAATGCGCATAAGCCACTGACTGACCTTTCTCTTTGGCATCTCTTTTGCTCACTTTGCTAGAGGCATGCCAGATCTGTGTCTTCAAAAGAACAATTTGTGCACATCTGCATTGCACACCTGTACTCTTTCCTGCCCTACTCTAGATTTCTGCCTTTGCCTCACACAATCTGTATTCAAATGGAAACCCTCTCGCACAAAGGCCTTCCTTAACCATTCTGTCTAAACAGCCAGCTTCCACAGTGTGATTATAACTAGAGTTACTCAATCAGCGCTGTTTATATTTTGAGCTGCAGCATTGTGGTGTTGCCTAGTGAGCAAGGGTGTCTTATGGGCTGTAGAGATTTCATGGCATCCTTGGATTCTACCCACTGGATGCCAGGAGCATCATCTACCCATTCTGGATGTGGCAATCAGGAATGTCTTCAATTTGAGCTGCATGTTGAGATGCGAGATTATAATCCTCAGCTCAACAAGGCTGAGGATGCACAAGTCATGGCAAATTCTAGACCAGCCAGGAAGCATCAGGGTGCCCTGTTTACAAACAATGCAAAATAGTCCAGACATTTCCCTGAATTTCTCAGCTGCAGGTGGTGACGAGGGCAGGGATAACTGCTGGTCTAATCCTCTCCTGCTTTAAATTTTCCTCCTAAGAATATTCACATCGTTACATTGAGTTGCCATGTCTTATAGCCATACTTGCAGCTCTATATGTGTATCCTGCTAGAATGTGGATTCAAAAGTGCAAATACATTCTGTGCCATCTTTGGTTCCAAGAACAACACTATAGACATTTTTGTTATTCTTATTGTTTCTGAGATAGAGCTGTACCCTGGCTGTCCTGAAACTCTGTAGACCAGGCTGGCTTTGAACTCACCGAGTTCTAGGATTACACACCACCTCACCCTACCTTGGCAGAACCTTTAAGTAAATTCCCAGCCATAAAACATTTCCATTAATAAAGGAGTAGAGTGATCATCTTGGCCATTTTCTTATTTGCAGATTACTTCTTCCTTTAGATTTAAATTTATCACCTTCCTATCTCTGGTAAAAGTGAAAATTTATTCACACACATATGCATACATACATGTATACATAATGCCTGCTTTTTCAAAAAGCCAGTTTATAGTCATTCTGTTGGTGATTTTGCCCAACTTTCTCATACTTTTGAATAATCATTATTCAGCTCTGTGCATTTGTATGTTCTGTATTAAAACTATATTAGCACAAAATAAAATGATTTATGGTGAATCATTTGAACATCTGTTTCTTTATTCAGGACTTTCTTTTATTCTTGTAAACTCTCTATTGTCTTAGATTAACATTTGTTTACATTAACTGAAAAAAATGGCCCTGAAAGCAATTGCTTCATATTAGATAAAAGCTGGAGATAAAACTAAAGGAATGCCTTAAAACATGTTTTGCAAAAAGAAAATAGAGCTGGAGAGATGGTTCATCAGCTAAGAACACTACTGTTTTTCCAGACGTCCTGGGTTCACCCCAGCATCCACATAGCAGCTCACAACTGTCTGCAACTCCAAAATTGACACCTTTCACACAAACATGGGGGCAAAAACCAATGTACAAAATAAAACAAATAATTTTTAATAAAGAAAAATAAGGATAAAACTCTGTAGTGAGAGAGATATTCACTTTGTCCACACCTGTGGCACTGACCACGCCCAGAGAAGCAGACCTTCTGGGGGAACTAGGTCTGGAGAAGGGGCCCCAGATCGCTTTCTTGCCTGGGTTGTATGGGGACAGAGAGCATCTGAATGCATCCTTGGGACCAGGAACCTGCTGGTGTTCATCTGTCTATGTTGTGCTATTTCTCCTGAATAAACACCTCAGCCTATCTGTTTTCCCCTAATCCTTATTAAAACCTCAATAAAACTCCCACATAGGTACAGTAGAAACAGTGCTCACCATGACAAAATTTTTCTGTTTTCTTTTTGTGTTGTTTTTTGGTTTCGAGACAGAATTTCTCTGTATAGTTTGAAGCCTGTCCTGGAAGTCACTCTGTAGACCAGACTGGCCTCAAAATCACAGAGATCCACCTGCCTCTGACTCCCAAGTGCTGGAATTAAAGGCATGTGCCACCGCCATGCCATCACCACCGAAAGTGACTGGGTTTTGTTGGTACATAAGTATTATTTCTTAAAGACTCTTCTGGTTCTATTATTTAATAACTATTAACCAGAAACTCTACTTTCTTATAACTAGAGATGCTTTGTTTTTATTTAATTCTTCTAAATTTCATTTTACATTCCAACCACAGTTTTCTCCCACCCCCTCCACCTGCCCTCCCCTGTTGCTTTCCCCCAAGCCCACTCCCCAGTCCACTCCTCCTCAAGGGTAAGGACCTCGCGAGGAGTCAACAAAGTTCGACACACAGGTTGGGACAGGAAGGCCCCTCTCCCATACATTAAGGATGAGCATGGCATCCACCCTAAGGATTTGGCCTCCAACAAGCTTGCTCTCATGGACCAGGTTTGTATCATGCTCCCACTGCCAGGGGCCCCTCTGATAGTTTAAGTCACAACTGTCTCCACATATGGAGGACATGTTTGGTCCCCTGAAGTCTACCGCCATTGGTTCAGAGCTTGGTTCACCTGTCTCTGTAGATTTGTCCACAGGATCTTGACCTCCCCTTTACCCATATGTTTCCTCCTCCTTTCTTTCCTTTCGACTGGATTCCCAGAGTTCGACCTGGTGCTTGGTTGTTGTGCATCTTTGTGTCTGGTTCCATCAATTGCTGGATGAGTTAGGGTAGCATAATCTGATTGCTAGGCTAGAACAGTTCAGGCACCCTTTCCATTATTGTAGCTAGGGTCTTAGCTGGGATCATTTTTGTGGATTCTGGAGTTACTCTAGCACCACGTGGCTCTCTGATAAGGTATCTCTTCCCTTGCTCTTCCACTGCACAGCATTTCATTTTTTAAGTAAAGCTTTGTACACATTGTTTAAAATACAAGATACATGATATAAACAAAACATTGCCCTTCAGTTAAAATATACATTTCCCTTCCAAACATCCTTACATTCCAAAATGATAAAAAAGATTGTAATTAAGCATGCATGTGGAGTGACAATATTCTTTTTTATATAACAGTCTTACATATTTATTTCTAATCATTTTTCCTGTTGTATCTTTGCTTTTTTCTTTGTTTGATTTTTTTTCCTTCCTTTCCACAAAGATCTCAACAGCAATGGGTCACCCAGACTCATGAACTTCACAGAGCTTTTCAAGGAAGCTAATATGCCGCTGCCGGGATATAAAGTGAGAGAAATTATTCTAAAAAAATCTATGCTGATGGTGACAGAAACAAAGATGGAAGATAAGTTTTAATGAATTTGTTTACGTAAGTATGGGGAAAGTCTCGGGATTATTAGAGTCATTGTTGATCCATTGTTTAGTGGGAATCTTAAAATATAAATACTATTGTATTGAATAGTTAAATATGTCATGTTATATCTACTCACCAATAATAGTGTGCTGTCATTCTGCTCACTAAATTTAATTATTACAGCTAATGAGGATACATAACAAAATATCATGAAACGGTACATTGACAGAGACAAAGCTTATATGTCAACACTTACAGGAAGCAGAAACAGTCTCCTTTTAGGTACTCAATAAGGGGTGATCTTTCAAAATAAATGACATCTTTGAAGCATTTTTTCTCCCCATAGAGCATGGTGTGCTTCACGAGTTTAATGATGTCATACTACTTCAGTTTTAGAAGCTTTGTAAGCTGAACTTTCTGATTAGAAGATGTTTTCTAAGCCCTGTACTAGTAGTATTTAACTGAACCATTTTCTCCAGGGGTGATCATTTTTGATAATTAAAAGCTAGAAACATGTTCTTTGAGTCTGTTGTAAGAGACATTTACAGTCTTTACTTTCTGGTCTAATGTCATCAATTATTCCTCGTTCTGGCTGATTTAGCACCTCCCCTGTGTTATTATTTTAGCTCCGTGTCTGCAGCATGGGTGACAGGCACGGGGTCTTTATCAAGATCTAATCATTGTAGCTGCCTGCAATTAATATGGATTTATTGACTTACAGATTTTCAGTCTAGATTTGTTAACAAATTATTGCAAGATGTCTTTTTTTAAGAGCAGTTGTTTCTTTCTCTCAGATAAGAATCACCTAAGAGGGGACTAGAGAGACGGCTCAGCAGAGAGTATTGGCTGTTATTCCCAGAGGTCCCTTAGTTCAATTCCTTGTGCTAACCAAAAAGGTGGCTCACAAACATCTGTAATGAGATAGGGTTCCCTCTTCTGAAAAAGTGCAAACCTGCTGATGCAGACAGAACAAGGTATACATAATAAACAAATAAAATTCCTAAGAAAAAACAAAAACAAAAGAACACCCTTAAGGGGATGGATGAATGGCTCTACAGTTAAGATTACTGGCTGCTTTCTAGAGGACCTGGGTTCAACTCCCCAGCACCAACATTGCAGCTCACAACTGTAATCCCAGTTCCACAGCATCCAACACTCCCTTCTGGCTTCTTCAGGCACTGCACATAAGTGGAGCACAAACAAACATGGCTGAGTAAACATAAATTAATTTAAAAAAGAACACCCTATAGAACAGACATGGCAGTGCATACCTTTAATCACAGCAGAGGTAGGTAGATCTCTGTGAGTTCAAGACCAGGCTAGCTACATAGCAAATTTAAGGCCATCCACATGGCTGCAATTGTAAAATGAGACCCTGTCTCAAAAAGAAACATAGTGTTTATGTTCTTATTTTTATTTGGGTTAGGGCTTGTTTTGTGTTTGTCTTTTTTGAGTCACTCTAACTTAAAGTAATGAACATCCTGCCTTTGCCTCCAATGTGAGCTGAGGGAGAAAGGCATGTACTACCATGTCTGGGTCCATCTAGTAATATTTATTCATTTACTTGGTTGTTTGGTTGTGATTTTTGTAGAGGATCAAGACAGGGTTTCTCTATAGCTTTGGAGCCTGCCTTGGTACTTGTTTTGTAGACCAGGCTAGCCTCAAACTCACAGAGATCCACCTGCCTTTGCCTCCCAAGTGCTGGAACCAACGGTGTGCACCACCACCGCCCTGCCATTACTTGGCTTTTTAAGACTACCTTTGGCTATGTAGCTCAGACTGGCATTCAATTTGTGATCCCTTGCCTCGGCATCCTAGTGCTGGATTTATACCATAATGCCTGAGTATTTGTTATTATTTGAAGACTGAGTTTGACTAGAACTTATTAGGCATTCTTTTCAATATACTCAAACTACTAATTAGTGTTCAATACTTGTCATCAAGAACAAACCCACCTGTCCTTCTCAGTATTTTATCTTGGCACCAAGATAGCTGCAATAGGAACATATGCTCTCACGAGATACCATGACTCACTATGTATAAGTGAATTTCAGCCATGTTCCGTCTGATTAGAACTAAAAGTATACACCATATGGTCAGAAACAAATGGACCACTTAATCAACAGTCAGTGTGGGGGGGGGGGTCGCTATTGTTTGAAAACTACAGACTCATGTCCCATTTATCATAAGTTCTTGCCATTTTCCTTTTGAAAGACTGATTTCCTCCCATCATTTCTGTCTCCAGTTCTGGCCAAAGTCTTTTGCTTTGAATTCTGTGTTCAATAGTAAGTTACAAATGATTTATGATTTGAGCACTTGCATGGCTCTCATGTAACTTGCATGGGTCGCTGTGAATTTAAAGCTGGCCAAAGCAGTAGTGAACTACCATCAGTAGCTTTTGATACAACTTACAGCTGAGAATCTTCAGATCACTAGAAAGAAGCAGCCTGAGCTATTAGGATTTGTAATCCAACTGGCAATGTTGAGGGCAAACTATAAATGTGTTCATACAGAAAATGATCTTGGGAAAAACTAATTTTTGTATATTCTGAAGTTCTGTAATTTCCACACAACTTTTTAGTGGTTTTAAGAAATAAGGTGAAGTTGTTCGTGTGTTCTTTAATAGTTTCACATAATATTTGGGGCAATATTGTGACTTCTAGAATAAAATATTAAGGAGAGATTTTAGGTCAAAGTAATGTTTTGTTTGAAAGAGGATTGGTGTCTGTAGCCCCCTGTCCTGAAACTGATATAAGCTGACTAAGCTAGCCTCGAGGTCACAGAGGTCTGCCTCCTTTGGCCTCAAATACTACAGTTAAGAGTATGACCACTGCCCTTCTTTCACTTTGGACAAGCATTTATGGGTTCCTGAAAAATAATGAGTTGACCAGCATTATCCAAAGGGCAGTAGCCTTTTCCAGTTAGTCCCTGCTAAGCAAAACACATGAAGTCGTGCCTAGAGACATGGCTCAGTAACACTGGCTGCCTCTAGAGGTTCTAGACATGGCAACTCACAAACATTCAGACTAGTTCCAGGGGATCTGATGCCCTCTTTGGATCTCCAAGGACATCAAGGACATTGTGGTAAACAGACATACTTGCAGGCAAAACAGCCATACACATACAATAGAAACAGTTGAAAACTTGAGCTATGATGGTAAAGTAACCCACATAAAGAATCGGAATAGTGCTGTCATGACTGGTAGAAGAAAGGAGGGACATTGAAATGGCTGTCTTCTTTCATGTTCTTTGTCATTAATTTAACACCCTGCCAGTTGTCAAAGAAAACTTATCATATGACTTAACTACCTTGAGATTCAGAGACTGCTATTCTTGTCATTTCAGAAGCAAGGAAAGAGAAATAAATGGATTCTCATATGCTAGGGCATTGAAGGTTTTATGAATTGTAGTTTAAAGGAGTATTCAGTATAAACTAGGTGCAAATAAAATCAGTTTTTATTTATTTTCAAGACTATATATAGTTCCAAAAAGTGCTGAATAATGAATACAAATTTCAAAGGCAGAGTACCACTATTTGTTTTCATTTTAAGAATTGCAAACTCTAATTAGTGATTTTGCTTGGTTGGTTGATTTTTAAATTTTCAAGAAAGGGTTTCATTAACAGCCCTGACTGTCCTAGAACTCACTCCATAGACCATGCTGACATTGAACTCAGAGATCTGCCTGCCTCTGCCTCCTCCCAGTGCTGGGATTAAAGGCGAGTGCTACCATGCTGTGCTATTGGATTTTTATGCTGATATTTTTCCTATCTTTAACTTTTCAGTATGAGTTAAATCCTGGCCTGGCACATGTTACGTAAATGCTATACCACTGAGCTAAGTACCCAGAACATAAGGCTTATATATTTGCAAACCAATACAATTGTTGCCTTCAGCGAAAGGCTGACGGGGCAGTATATTTTTAAACAGAGATGATTGTGTTAACTTCTTGTTTTCACAATGAGAAACTTGCTTTACACAATGGTAATAAGTCTTTTACCCCCATTAATAAAATTACCCACAGAAATAATCATTTAAAACTTAGCAAAGTACTTTAGAATGGAATAAATGCTCCATAGCTATTAGTGGTTAAAATAATTCTTTCCATGTTTACTAGTTGATTCCTTTGAGCTAGGGTCTCACCAGCACCCAGCCTGGCAAACATCCAGGGCTCAATAATTTTATTGTATTCAACCTTTCCGACAAATGTAGGACTCCAGGCTCCCTAATGCTATGATTTCCTCCTATGTAAAATCAGAGTACTAGTGTTTTTTGCCAGCAACAATTTCCAGAAGATGGAAAATTCAAATCTGCTATATTGGTAAAACAAGCAACTTCCAATACTTTCTACAATTCTTTTTCTGAAATCTTTCCTTCTTAATTGCAGATGCCTCTTAATGTTTTGGCTGCTAGGCGCTTACGCAGGGCTCACTTTGGGGTTAAAGGAACTTAAGGCATTGGTGAAGGTTTTGAAAGAAAGCTTCTGGCCAGACAGTGGTGGCGCACAACTTTAATCCCAGCACTTGGGAGGCAGAAGCAGTGGAGGATCTCGAGTTCCAGAGCCCTGTCTTGAAAAAAGAAAGAACAAGGGAAAGGAAAGGGAAGCGGAAGGTAGAGATAGGGGGAGGGAGGGAAGGGAAGGACAGAAAGAAACAAGAAAGAGAGAGGAAGAAAGGAGAGACAGAAGGAGAAAGAAAAAGAAAGGAAGAGAGGAGAAGAAGGAAGGAAGAAAAGAGAAGAAAATAAAGCTAGGAAAGGAAGTGCAAGAGTCACAGGCGCCACCAAAGAAATGGAAAAGGAGCACAGGGTGAGAATGGCCTTTCCCTTTTGAGCACAGGACCCATGGTTTGTCTCCAGCCTGCCTGATACAGCAAATCCTACCTCTGGAGAGAACACTGGGATTGTAACACAGGGAGCTCATTAGCATTACAACTCCAGCTTTGAAAATATTCATGGAGAAGACTAGTACCATCTTGTGATAGCTCTGATTTCTGAGGGTCCTGTAAAATCAAAGCCTTTGGTTTTCTTTTCTAAATAAACATCATTATCATCCAATCCAGCAATGTCGCTGAAGTAGAAAGGAAAATGACAGATTTTTCAGGTGGTAAACCAATCTGACATGGGAATTTTCAATTTCTTCTCTAAGTTTTTAGCTTTTAATCTAAGAGACAGACTAAAATGTTATGGAACCAAATTGGAGGCTGGCTGAGATAATTCGTTTAGAAATATTTGGAAGTGTAGGATTAGGGAATATAACTAGTGGTAAAACATGGACTTAGTTCTTAGCACCACAAAAAGAAGACACTTAACAAATGTAGCCGGGTCTCCAGGACAGCTTCAAAGCCAGTGAGAAACTCTCTGTCCAAAATACACACACACACACACACACACACACACACACACACACACACACACACACGGAATAAACCAATGTAGCTAGACTTTTCACATCTTTCTCTCAGCACCGCTCTCTGGACACATAAAGAATATAGGCTATTTTACCACGAAGATATTTTTTTTTATTTATTTTTTTTCCACGAAGATATTTTTAATTGAATTATCTCTATTTCCATAACATATAAATTTGAATTTATCATTCAGCTAGAATCATGATCGTTTCCAACAACTTACCTTTTAGAAGGCTACAATGTTTGAAGCAAATGCACTCACAAGGAGAAAGAGCCTTCCCTGGTCTTGGTTCTTGAAGCTATTACATACTTTAGTCCTGCAAGGTTGTGTGATGCTCTGGTGGGAGAAATGCATATCTGTCCATTTTTAGGTATTCCACTTTTCTTTTTTTTAATTAAATAGAGCAGAGTTCACAATTAGGAAAGACTAACTTATACTTGCTGAGACACCTCTCTCTCTCTCTCTCTCTCTCTCTCTCTCTCTCTCTTCGACTTTGCTTTGTTTTATTTGAGCCAGGGTCTCACTCTGTAAACTAGGCTAGCCTTGAACTTCTGGAAATCCTCCTACTCTAATCTCCTGAGTGCAGGACTGTAAATGAACACCATGCCCAAACATTTATTTGCTCTGGAGACAGAGATTATTTGCTCCTGGAGCTTTTCTGTTTTCCAGGTTTACCATAGCTCACAACAATCCTCTCTTGCATCAACTTCCTCTATGTTCTGGGATTGCAAGTGTCTGTCACTACTTTATTAGTTTATTGTTTTGATTTTTCAGGTGTTGGTTCATTTTATCTGCAGATAAATATGTGCGTTTATGTGCATGTTTGGTGCATGCAGAGGTTTTGAAAAAGAGAGAAAGGAATCTTATCCCCTAGAACTGGGAGGCAGGCAGATGGTTTAAGCCACAGAATTGAACCCAGATCCCCTGGAAAGGCAGTCATGCTCTTAACTGTAGAGCCATCTCTCCAACCCCAGAAAAATACGTATTATTTTCTTTGTTGTAGGTGTGTGTGTTCATTTTAAGGTTTATTTTTAATTGTCTGTGTTCTCAAGTACCATTTTTAATATTTGTGTGTGTGTGTGTGTGTGCGCGCGCGCGTGTGCATGTGTATGAGCCTGTGTGAGTTTGTTAACATGTGGATACAGGCACCCACAGAGTCCAGAAGATATCAGACCCCCTGGAGCTGGAGTTCCAGGTTTCTGTGAACCACCTGATGTGGTTCTGGAAATGGAACTTAAATCCTTCTGGAAGAATTCCAGATTCTAACCAGCGGAGCCATCTCTCCACCCCACAGCAGATGTATTCTAAAAAATGTGATCACATCCCACTAACTCCTTGGAAATTACCTACCAGGGACCCATTCTGTTATAATCACACTTATGTAGTTCAAATAATAAACCTGAGCAACAGATGTTGGGGCTCAAGCTGAACATCAGAGAAGCAAAGCAGCCAAGCCACCAGAGAGCTCTGCCTCTACCAAGGCTGGGAGATCCTGTCTCAATGTGGCTGGAGACTAATTGCCAGAATCAAGTCCCTGCTCATGTCTTATATACTTCTCCAGTGCTGGGATTAACAGCTTACACCACCGCTGCCTGTTCTGATGGCTGTGGCTAGGGTTTGCATTCTGCTATCCAGGAAAGCTATATTAGATCATAAACAATATATCCCCACACACTTACATTTGTCCTTCTTAAAATCTCCCCTGTAAAATTGGAGATATAGCATAAAATTTCAACTTTTGAAGACACATCATCAAAAATAGAGAAAGTAGTTGGGCATAGAGGAGCACACCTTTAGCCCCAGCACTCAGGAGGCAGAGGTGAAAAGGTGATCTTTTGAGCTCAAGGCCAGTCTGCTCTACAGAGCGAACTCCAGAAGAGCTAAGAGCCACACAAAGAAAACCTATTTTGAAAAAAAAAAAAAAAAAAAAAAAAAAAAAACCAATTCTTCCCCCCAAAAAAAATATAGAGGGAAGCTTGATTTTTAAAGATGATTGCATAGTATTTTCCTAAATAAAAGTGTGTTAAGTTGGGATTTATGATCAGTGATGGATGATATTATTGGGGTCATCAATGGCAATATCCATTACAAAAGTTCTTTTCGTGCTGGGCTTGTGGCACATTCCTCTAATACTAGTACTTGGGAAGCAGAGTGTATTAATCAAATAAACAACAAAAAGGCCCTTTTCAGACTAATTACAAAGGCACCCTCTCTGGGAAGACTAATTCCAAATGTGTCTTGCCTGAAGCCTGACTATATTGCACGGGTTAGATTGTTCCAGTCTGAACTTCTGCATATTGGGAACCTCTGCTGAGGTGACCTCCGAGAGGAAGAGAATGACAGTCAATACCTAAAAGCCTTTATCATGTGTTCTATTTTGTTCAGCCATTTTGTGCTACATTGCTCCACTTAAAGGAGATTTTAAAGGCACTAAGAGAAATTTCGGAGTCTGAAAGACAGCTCAGTGGGTAACGCCTCAGCAAGCTCGCTGACCAGAATTTGATCTCTGTGATGCAAGTAAAGGTGGAAAGGGGAGAACTATTTCCTCAGAGCTGTTCTGTGACTTCCACATGTGTGTCCCTCTGATTTAGAAAGCTGCCAGATTTGTCACCAGTTGACAGTGACTAATTTCTGCATGCACATTGGTAAACAGAAGAAAAATTTGGGTGAGGCAAATTCCAGAGTTTCCTCAAGTATAGAGACAGATTTTTAGAATGTTCATTCATTTGCATTATTAAACCGACTATGAAGCTACATTTTCTAACCTGATTAATGTTATTAGAACGTAAGTGTTACTTTGTTATCCAAGTTCTGTGGGATGAAAGTACTGAATTCAAATACCCAAATAGGACAATCTCTAAAAAGCCTTTGGTTTGGTTTTTGGTTTTATTGTTGTTGTTTTGTTTTGTTTTTCAAGACAGGGTTTTTCTGTGGCTTTGGAGGCTGTCCTGAAATCCAACTCTTGTAGACCAGGATGGTCTCGAACTCACAGAGATGATCCTGCCTCTACCCCCGAGTGCTGGGATTAAAGGCATGTGCCAGCAACACCAGGCCTAAAGCCTTCTATGTAAGCCTCCTCCCTCTTCTATAATGCTGAGACTTGTGTGTACAAGGCAAGTTCTTTGCTCCTGACCCATAAACACAGCTCTAATTTCACTTGTTTGTTTTGGTTTGGCTTTTTCAAGACAGGTTTCTCAGTGTAGCAGGTCCTGGCTGTCCTGGAACTACTCTGTAGACGAGGCTGGTCTCGACTAAGAGCTCTTCCTGCCTTTACCTCCTGAGGGCTGGATTAAAGGTGTGCACCACCACTGCCAAGCTAATTTCACATTTTTGTTAGTTTTATTTTTAGACATGGTCTCATATTGCCTCTCAAGGTGACCATGAACTTTCTGCAATCCTTCTGCTTCACACCATTTCTTTTTTTAGTTAGTGTCTACACCTCATTCTCAAGCCCTTCCTTCTTGATATAATCTTTCTAAGGAAGTTCTGGCTAACCTGGAAGTCCCTGGGCTACATGCAGCTGGTCCCCAACTTGTGCAGGTCCTCTATTGTGCCCTCCTAAGTCCTAGGTTTACAAATGTGTGCCACCAGTGGCCTAGCTTAATTGTCTCCATTCTGCTTATTTTTTGCTAGTTTGAGTCACCAGGTAAAGCAGGGGGCTGTGTACTGTTGATCCTATTGCCTGCTTAGTGGTACTTTAACTATTCTTGATAGGTGATCGTCATCTATGCCACCAACGTAACAATTTTGTTTTATTATTGTGTTGCTTTTGATTAGTGAACTACTAAGCTACTTGGCATTATACCACAAAATAGTTCTTTCTGGTTGAGTCATAAATCTTTATCCGTGTGCTAAGAATTGTGGTTAAAGAAGGGGAAGTCGTTCAGCATCTCTCAAAGAACAAGCTTCACAGGAAATTAATAGATTTATTCACGCTTTTGAACCACTTTTTTTAACTTGAAGTGGATTCAAGGATGCAGCACTGAACGAGTTTTGCAAGTGTGTGCGATTTAGTAGCAGTATTGTAGCATTGCAAAAACCTAGCCAATTCTCCACTTAACACTCACCGCCTTGTAGAGAACACTGTAGGTGATCGACAGGTAAAAAAGGAAAGGTTAAATGTGTTTATTTTTGTGCTTGCTTGAAGATTGTGAATGAATTCAAACCATTTTAATGATAGATTTTTCAAGAGGTAAAAGAGCAGTGATATTGCTGCTAAACCTTCCGCAAAGCCATCAACAGGAAAGAAGGATTTGTGCTCTGGGGAGGAACTTCAGAGTTGTCCAGTGAATGAACACAGCATTCGTACTCAGGTAATAATGCATGGGTGTGCTTACATTAATACAGTGCGCTGGAGCAGATATATACTGCAGTTCCTTAAAAAGCTTGTTCTTCTAATTAAATATAATTAAAGAATAGGCTTTCTGGTGCCGGGCGTTGTAGCTCATGCTTTAATTCTAGCACTTTGGGAGGCAGAGGCAGGCAGATCCCTGGAGTTCAAGGCCAGCCTGGTCTACAGAGCAAGTTCCAGGACAGCCTCCAAAGCCACAGAGAAATCCTGTCTTGAAAAAGAAAACAAAATAATAATAATAAGAAGAAGAAGAAGCAGCAGCAGCTTAGTGACATAATTGGTCTTGGGTCAGATGGCTTGCCAGAAAGTCCTGATAGACATGTTGATTATAAGACACATAGTGAAATCTGTGTAATGATAGTCTTTATTACAGTGAGTTAGGGCAGTAATGTAAGTATTTTTTTAATATTTTGTAACTTCCTAAGTGGGCATTAACCTATTCTTTTGTTCTTACTATGTCATTGATTCCTAAGACACTGTGTTGGTTTAATGTCTGAAGAGTAAAGCCAAGACACTTGTGATGTCTTATAGCAGAACTGTACAATTGTAGGTTTGGGGACCAAATGATTAGCATTGCTTTAATGAACAGTATGAACTGATTTCTTGTTATTTAACATAATTTAGAAGAAGAAAATATGCCTTCGTTAATTGATAAACAAAGCTCTGGAAAATGATCCCGATTGCAGACACGTTATACCCATGAACCCAAATACTGGACGAATTCTTCAAAGCAGCTGGTGATGGAATTGTGCTCTGGTAAGATAGTAGTTTGTCTTGTAACCATATTTGCAAGATAACCTCCACCGAATGAATATGTCTTCTTATGGATGCTTTTGGCTGGTTGATGTAAGTAGAGAAAAAGAGAGGACAATTACCGAATTTTGTCTTTTTCATCTAATATATGTCTAAAGTTACCTGTAAAGGCAAAAATCAGTCAAGAAGTAGAGACCTTTTTATAAGGTAGAATGCCTCAGCTTCCAATTTTTCCTCATCACTTAGCAAGTAGAGCATTACAGGCTTGTCAAACTTAAAGTATGTCAAAGATTCATTTATTGTGAAGTGCTGTGGCTTCTAAAGAGACAAAAGAAGCTAGCCCTCAGTTCTCGCTCTTCCTGACCTAATTCTGAAAATGCTTTTGTGAGCCAGTGTGGCTGTCGCAGAGCCAGCAGTATCTTGGCAGAAATGATGTAAGATTATCAACACTGTCCATTACTGCCCTGGCCTCAGAGACAGGGTCTAAAGTATGCTCCGTAGTAAGTTCTGAGCTGCTGTATTTTTTTTTTGTTCCTTTTGTTCCTTTTTTCTCTTTTGGTTTTATCGAGGCAGTCTTTCTTCTGTATCCTTGGCTCTAAAAGAGGCTGGCCTCATGGAGATCCATCTACCCCTGCCCCCCATGTGCTGGCATTAAAGGCATGCACCATCAGGCCCAGCCTCATTCTGAGTTTCTATGCAAGCCTCAGCGACTGTGTGATTGGAGTCCAGATAATCAAACCCTTTACATTCAAGTTTCTACTATGATCTTCATAGTATCATAAAATTTCAGCATCCCTGATGCAAAACTCCAAAAACTAAAACTGTTTTATTTTTGTTTTTATTAAAATATGCAGTAATTATACATGACAATGGGTTTCACTAACCTTTTCATATACATGTGTGTGTATATATATGTCATACCCCTACACATTGCCCTTTCCCGTCCTGTCCCTCCTCGCTCCCATCTCACCCACTCTACTTGTAGTTTTTTTTTTTTTTTCAATGACCCAGTGAGTTTCATCAGGCTTGCTTACAGAAGCAAGGCTTAGAGCACTGGAAATGTTTCCAAATCTGGATAATGATGCCACAGTGGAATCTCCACAGCTAGCTTCAGGTGACAAGTGATAGTCAAAGCAGAAATTCCCAAAATACTGCATAAAATTACCTTCTGGGCCAGGAGCATACTCCTCAGTGACAGTGTATGCCTAACATGTTCATGGGGCATGGTGACATATGCCTATAATTCCAGCACTCAGGAGGGTAGGGTGCCACAGATGTCTGAGTTTGAGGCTAGCCTGATGTATTATAGTGAGTTCAAGGACAGCTAGGGAGATAGAGATCCTGTCCCAAAAAAAGAAAAAGAGAAAGAAGAAAAAATAACAAAAACAACATTAGCACCACAAAAAAGCAAAACTTATATTTAGGTTGTGTGTGTATATGTATGTGTGTGCTTGTATGCATACATACACATATATGTATTCATGTCATGAATGAAAATGCCATTCAGACTTGCCATCCAGCATGTCATCTGCATTCTGAACATATATAATTTCTCTGTGGTCAACATGAGGAAAGTCATCTATTGCATTTGGTATTATTTTCTAATTATGTGTGTGCCTCCATGGGTTTATGTGTACCACACACGTGTGCAGGTACCTGTGGAGGACAAAAAGATGGCTCAGGATCCCTTGAAACTGGAGTTACAAGCAGAGCTATTCAGTGTGGGTCTGGGAAACAAACCTGGATCTTTGTAAGAGTAGTAATTGCTCTTAACCATCTCTTCAGCTTCCAAAATTTATTGCATTTTGGAGATGGTATGAAGGATATTTTATAATAAGCTTAACATTAGTGAAGATTTACAATAATCGTTGATTGAGACAGCATCTCCTGCGGGTCTCCAGCCAGCCTCCAGCTTGCTATGTAGTGCCAATGGCTTGAACTCTGGAAGCTTCTGCCTCCATGCTCCAGTGCTAGGAATTATAAGCTTCATGTCCAGTTAGTGGTCCTGGGGCATCGAACTCTGTACCTCATGCATGCTAGCTAAGCACTCTACAAAGTGAGATATACATCCCAAATTCTATCAACTCTGAAAGTCGATCAATTTGTGTTTGTTTGTTTCAGCAAATGATCAACCTTCAGTTCCTGACACAATTGATGAGAGAGCTATCAACAAGAAGAAGCTTACACCCTTCATCATTTAGGTGTGACATGCTTCCTGTGCCATCTTCCTTAATAGCTTGTTTGAATTAGAGGCCATAGCCCCTGTATTCCATGTGCTGTACTTTAATCCTCAGAGTCGCTTCTGACTGAGAATGATCATGGGATATTTTATAAGCAATGAGCTGGGACTCAGAAAGGCTTGGGTAGCTTGCTGATGTCCACAGAGGCACAGATCCTTATTGTACTTAAAGCCCTCTGTTCCTTTTATTGTCTATTGTGTTGGGATATTGCCAAATAAAAATGACTTAAGCTCTTACTTAGCTGGGATGCTCCAGCGATGGAGTGTTTGTGCTTTTTCAGTGAGTGAGAGTAGACTAGTATAGCAAAGTCCCTCCGGCAGGGAGTGTCACTTGAGATGTGCAGATTGGTCATTTCTAGAACCTGGGTGTATGCCATATGCTGATGGACTTGCCTTTTAGGCAATTTTAGAAAAGTGACCCCATACTCTGGTTATGTGACGGCTGCTCTTAAAATCAGCAGAATTCAGAGCAATAAAGTAAAATAAAACCCTACTTCTCCAGTAGAATTCTACAAAAATAATAGGAGTGAGGCTGAGATTTGTCTCTTTGATTTTTAAGGCTAAATTCTGTTTTCTTGACTGGCGGCGGATGAAATGGATAACTCATACTGATTTCTTAGCGTTATTTTCAGTGAAGGCAGAAGTGAACTGGGTGGGAAAAAGATCGAGAAGTGTATAATTTGGCTGTCTTGCAGGAAAACTCTGAACTTGGCACTGAATCTCTGCTTCTGCCATTGGGTGTCATGTTGTGAACATTGGAAGCCAAGATTTATGGGCTGGGAAACCTCTATTTGTTTTGGGACTGCTCTGGCAGATTATTAAGATTGGCTTGTTAGCTGGGATATTGAATTGAGCAGAATGAAGGTAATGGAACAAAGTTGTTATTCTTCTGAGAGCTTTTAATTGGTGATTCTTTTTTTTTTCTTGCATTTTACTGAAGTGCGTAAATGATGACTAGGAACGAACATGGGAACTTTATTCAGGAACAAAATCCATACACCTCTCTGTCTTTTAGCTGTTGTGAACATTTGATGACAGTTCATGTAAAGACACTAAAAACACATAGAGATTTACACTAGGTGTATACCCCAGTTTCTGTCCACCTTGGGGATTTTTTTCCCGTTATGTGTGCCTGTGTGTGTGTGTGGTTTATGTATATGTTGTGGGTAAATACATGAGATTTACAAGTGTGTATGTATATGTAGTGGAGGCAAGAAATCAATGTAGTGTGTCTTCCTAATGCACTGTTCCACCCTAGTTTTTTTGAGACAGGGTCTTCTACTGAACCTCCAGATTTTCAATTTGACTAGACTGGCTGGCCAGCAAACCCCAGGTAACCTTGCTCTTCACCTCCCCAGCATTGGGATTACAGATGCACCCCACTGCACCTAGCTTTTACTCCGATGTTGGGGGATCCAAGTTTGGTCTCATACTTGCACAGCAAGCAATTTACCAACAAGTACCTTTTCTCCAGTCGCAGACTTACTTTTGAGACAAGGTCTGTGACCGTGAATCTGACCTCCCCCAATTTGGCTGGACTGCTGGTGAAAGCAAGCCCCAGAGAACGCCCTGCTCCCTTTTCTCTGCAGCTCTAAGAGGAGAATGTGGTTTTTTATTGGATGCTGGGGATTGAACTTGGGTTTTATATTTAAGAATGTTTTTTGTTGACTGAGTTATTTTAGCAAGATGTTGACTATCTCAAAGCTACAACTAGTTGGTAGTAGACCTTGAGACATACAAAAAAAAGTATCAAAAGACTGAGAGAAACTATGTATGCTGTGATGTGCTTGTAATGTCAGCGCCTGGGGCAGGTTGATCATGTAGACTGAAGACAACATGGGCTTGTCTCAAAGAACACTGAGAGTGGGGAAGGGCATAGCCAATATCACATCACAAATTGACTGAGGATTTAAGTGCTCACAAGCACTGGCGGCTTTGCTTAGAGACGGGGAGACTTTGAGGAGCTTATGAAATTGTCTCCGGAGGAAGCCACAAGATGGGCCAACTTTCATCTGGAAAACTCGGGCTGGCAAAGATCAACAACTTCAGTGCTGACATCAAGGTAACTGCAAAGAACCAGAGCATTTGGAGATTTATAGTGACTTGGGAGATTTTTTTTTTTTCAGCTTAACAGAGAAAAGGATCCTAGGATATCACCAAGCCTTGCAGCCCCTTGTTTTTTGGAGACAGTCTTGCTTATTTTTGTGCCCAGGCTGTCCTGATATCACTGCTGTAGACAAGGATGACCTCAAGCTTACCAGATTCTGTTTCTACCTCTTAGGTGCTGACTTTCAGACACATGCCACCATAGCTAGATGATTTTTTTTCTTATTTTGTATCTGTTGTTTCAAGCAGCCTGTATTTCGAGCTGGCCTAAATCTCGTAGTTGAGGATGATATGAATTGCCCATACAGTCTTTTGTGAGGTGTCTAGATTTAACCTAGATGTTTTATGAATGCTTATATAAGCACTATAGTTACTAAGTCCAATTTGGTTTTTTCAGATATGATTTTACTTTGTAGTCCAGGTCAGTTTACAGCTCTCTGTGTTGGTCAGGCTGGCCTCCACTTGGCAATCTTCCCGCATCTGCCTAAAGAATATATGCAGGCATAGCCAATGTGCTCTTGTCAGTGGATATTATTTTTTAATGAAGCCCGCTTTGAATATTTTTAAAAAGTTAAAAATTTTTCTTGCATTTGCCAATCAGGGAAGTCTTTAACCTCATCCCCCAGGGAAAGGGGGAGAAATGAGCATGTTTTGTTATATGAATTCCAATCCTATAAGGTTAAATGTTATTTTACCAACTATACATGTTTCTCATTTGGGACTTTCTGTCAGTCCCACTTTGATTATATAATTAACACAGCAGATGTTGACTCATAAGTTGATATGGTCCTGTGCTTTGGAATGGTACATAATGTGTTTATTTTCTCTTTTCTTATGCTTCCTGGATTTCTGTTCTCCTATTTCATGCTTGTTCTATCTTTGTCCAGCTTTTTGACTTCAGTAATTCAGTGAAGGTACAGAAACACTTACTAGCTTTATTGTAGTGATGGTACCAATGCATTGGGAAGCCTTAACAAAGATAAGTCTGGGACAGATGGGCTTGTCTCGGTAAAGATCTCTCAAATAAGGAGGCAGAGAAGGGTGCCATATCTCTTTGCACAATCTAATCCGATCAATTGTTCTTGTCAAGGGGAGATGGTAGTAAGATGCAGTTCCACCTGTAAGTGTGATCACACTGATATTTTCAATTCTTTCGTAGGATTCCAAAGCCTATTTCCATCTGCTCAATCAGATTGCGCTAAAGGACAGAAGGAAGGTGAACTACCTATAGACATTAACATGTCAGGGTTCAATGTAAGTATAGGTGTTCTTTCAAATTAAGCAGGTTTATACTAGTGTTGTGTCTTGCTTGTTTTCTTCTGTTGAGACAAGGTCTTGCTATGTAGCTCTAGCTGGGCTAGAACTTGCTATGTAGAGCAGACTGGAAGTCAGCCTCCTGAGATTCCCCTGCCTCTGCTTTTTGAGAGCTGGGATTAAAGGCATGTGCTGCCACATCCAAATAACTTTCTGTAAATTCAATCAAAATTTCCATGTAACCTCACATAGTGGTGTTAGACACTTTTAAGATTGTTTTTAGTGCTGGCTGCAGCAAGTTATGTGACCTACAGGAGACAAACTGTCCTGATTTATTTAGATAATTCAGAATTTAATAATTATGGTAGTACTGGATTTTATGAATGACATACAATATTCAAAGTGAGTATAGGGAAATCCATACTCTGGGTTTATTCTTACTGTGAGTAGAGGAAGGGCTAGTCTATGCAGTTCAGACTGAATATCTGTGATAGCCTGACCTCTTGAAATACAATCAATCAAGATGAACCATCATACCAGTATGTCCTCCGCTTTGATTGCTGTTACCACATTCCTTGTGTCTTGCCCCAATATTCATCCAGGATTTCCCCCACTGGCTCTAAAATTTGTTCTCAAATTGACCTGCTTAGTTTTAGTTTCTACAAAAATATCCCATTTCCTTTTTCATCTGTCCCCACACACCCTTTATCCCTTGTGCAGTTATTCTTCCTCCAGACCCTACTTTTTATTTTATTTAATTTTGGCTTTTTGACAGCCAATTTTTTCTGTAACCTTGGCTGTGCTGGAACTTGTTCTGTAGACCAGGCTGGACTCAAAGTCAAGTGGTGATTCACCTGCCTTTGGCCTCCCAAGTGTTGAGATTAAAGGTGCATGCCACCACCACCTAGCCCAAACATCGCTGGAACGCCAAGGCTGTCCTTGCTTGTTTTTTTCAGGTATGTTTTTTAAGATTAAGGGTCTGAGAGGTGGCTCAGCTGTTAAGAATGTTTGCCACTCTTGCTGAAACCATAGTGATGTTCCTACCAACCACTTCAAGTAGCTCACAACAACCTGTAACTTCAGAGCCAGGGACCCAAGTGCCTTTCGCATGCTCAGGCACATGGGGGTGAAAGAGACTCTTTTTAAAAGATTTATTTTATTACGTATATAGTGTTCTGCCTGGCATGTATGCCGGCAATGGCTGCCACAAGAGGGCACCCAAAACTCATGATACATGGTTGTGAGTCTTTGAAGAGATTCTAAAAAGAAAGAAAACTTTCTGAAAACAAAGGTTTTTATGAAACTATCCATATTGAAAGTTAAATCTTCTAGGGAACATGGCTGAAAAGATGAATAACAGCTTTTTTTCCTCCTCGCATTTTGGCATGATAACCCCAGGTACTGTTTTACTCATTCTTTAGACATGTGTTCTAGCGTTTACTGAGGATGTACAAGTACTACAAATCCTGTGCCTCCTGCTTTTGCATTCAAAACTATTATATAATAAGTACCATGTGTTAGCTGAAAGAAAGTACACCTGTTACCCAGCCTATGATTATAGGGGCAATTTATATATACTTTTTATGGCTCAAAAGATGCTTTTTTAATAAAGGAAACAGATGATTTGAAGAGAGCCAAAGTATACAAGCTTCAACAAAGCAGATAAATTAGGTTGCAGACAGTTTGTTACCCCTGCTGATGTCGTCAGTGGAAACCCCAAACTGAACTTAGCCTTTGGGAATAACCTCTTTTAATAAATACCGGCACTCACTAAACCTGAAAACCAGGACATTGACTGACTCCTACTAGGAAGGTAACTCTTAAAGTTTCTGTGATTCTAATGCAGAATCTGAGACATAAAAAACAGAGGTCATTAATGATATGATTCCAACAGTGAGTTGCTTTATCCATTTGGCCTTTGCAAGAATCTGCTAGTTAGGCGCAGTCCTGAATGAGAACTGCAAACTGTTGGATGAGATGGAAACAAAATTGCAAATAAAGTAGTTGAGCTGGGGATTGTGACTCAGTGCCAGAACTCTTCTCCAGCACAGCCAGGATTAGAAAAGAAAATAAAGTCCAGGTCCTATCATGAGACCAATTAGTAAACAAATGTTTTGTTTTTGATGTTTAGTTATATATATTGGGGTAGGCAGGTTTTGTTTGAGTTTTACTAACCTATTTATTTTGAGAAAAGGCTTTAGGTTTTTGTTTGTTTGTTTGAAGGTTTTATTTTTTAACCTAGTCATCTAGAGTCAAGCTTTACAGCTTCAGGATGACCTTTCAAATTCACTATGTAATAAAGAATGAACCTCTCAGTTCCTTGTGGTTGTGCTGTTAATGGTAAAATAATATTTTCAATGCTAAAGGCCTGTGAAATCTTTCTTAAATGATTTCATGTCCTGTGCAAGTGTTTTCAGCAATCTGCATAAGCAGCACTTTATAAAACTTGTTTTTGCTTCAATTGTACATAGTGTTTTTTTTTTTTTTAAAGAAATATATAGTATTTTTATTTAAGTACTTCCAAAATTTGAAATCATCTGTGTGCTAATTGTAAACGATGCATTTCTTTTAGAGTATTTCACAGTTGTACAAAGATTCTGGAGGTTCTATTTTTCATTGTTACTGATAAGCATGTAACACTGTCGAATCTTCATATAGTTGGCATTTCAAATAAACACTTATAGTTACAATGGGTTTAGGCTTGGCTTTCTGATCCTCCAGCATCCAAGTGCTGGGATTTACAGGGGGCATTGGCATGAAGTTTTAAGCGTGCTAAGGTTTAAACCCAGAACTTCATGTGCTCTAGGCAAGCATTCTGCAAACTGAACTACCTTCAGAGCTTTGAAGTGGATCTGAGACAGTGTCTCACTCCTGTACCTGAAACACACTTGTAGTAGCTTCAGACTGACCTTGAACTCCTTAGTGGTCCTCTTCTTCAGCCTTATGAGGGCTGATATTATAGACATGAGCCACCAGGTATGTCTAGATCATCCTGTTAAGCCTCAATTTAGAAAGACACAAATACATGGTGAATTTAACCTGTTTTAGGAATTGTATTTCAGTTATCCATAGTCAGAGTGGCATACTAAATATGTGACAATTATTAGATCACAAGAAAGCACATAAAATAGATAAATACATGCACTGGTCCTATCTGTATACAAGACACTAATGAATGAATACTTTTGTGGCTGTTTTAATAGGAGAAACCAAAGAAAGAACCTTTCGTAACTGGATGAACTCTCTTGGTGTTAACCCTCATGTAAACCATCTCTATGCGTAAGCTATCCTACTGCTACTATGAAATTATGAATGTTATGAATGGATTTAGCATAAATAATGACATCACTAGCAAGTATTCATATTACAAAGCATTAGTGGATACACATCATCATTCCTAATACACAAAAACCCAAATTTTTCTTTACCTGATCATTGGCTGTAAATGATAGAATATGTAAATGTACTGATGGTATCTAGGGAACAGGTACTTAAATTTTTAAATAGTCTGGGGATATTCATAGCAGACATCCCATGAGTCCCTACAACCTTTGGCTTCCTGGATGGACTGTCCTTTGCTGGATGTGTAATGGTTTGAAGCCCAGCCATATTTCCTATCTTCACTATTTTCCTACCATTTGCCATTCACTGCCTACTAAGTCTAATATTAGTTTTGGCCATTAAGGCGGGAACATATATACCAAAATCACATCATTGTTATCCACATAGTTGTTCATTATATGTTTTTCTGACTTTCATGTAGTGGCTCTGAGATTTAATGCAGTGTCCTCTATCATTTATGGGGGCTGTTTTCAAGCTCATAATAACATGTGTCCTTTCCCCTCACTCTCATTATTATTATTTTTTTTTTATTTTTCTAAACAGAGTTTCTCTGTGTAGACCAGGCTGGCCTCAATGTAGATCAGGCTGGCCTCAAACTTAAGCAAGATCTTCCTGTCTCTGCCTCCTGAGTGGGCTGGGATTACATGCGCTGGTTACCACTGGCTGCCTTATTACTTTATTTCTGGTAGTTGGCGGATGTCACTTGTAGACCTGGCTGACCTAGAATTGTTTATATAAACTAGGCTTGGCCTCTGTCACAGAGATCACACTGCTTGCCCTCCCAAGCCTAGGATTAAAGGTGTCTTAAATTTCACTAGCTGTGCCTGTCACAGACTTTGAAGTGAATTGAGTGGTGGTCTTGGTCTATTTTCTTTCGTGCACAGACTAATTTAGAAAAGTATGAGCTGGCAGGTATTGTGACTTAGAGATATTGTTTGAGTTGTGTTACTGCTTATAAGCACTGATGATGTTGTGTTTTGAATTGTTAGTGACCAACAAAAAGATGCCCTGGTCATCTTACAGCTGTATGAACGAATTAAAGTTCCTGGTGGACTGGAGTAAAGTTAACAAGCCTCCATACCCAAAGCTGGGAGCCAACATGAAAAAAGGTAGCAAATTTGGCATCTGCTTCATTTCTTTCTTTTGTTTCAAAACCTATGGGCCCTAAGCTGCTTCGAGGATAGTGAACTGTTCTTTGGTTTTGGGCAGATTAATTTACCATTACAAAACACATGTGTGTGTGTGTGGGGGCTCATGTGCATATTGAACAAATGACAATCTTAACCATTCATTTACTTTTTGTACATTTGTGTTAGAAAACTGCAACTATGCAGTTGAGTTAGGAAGCATCCAGCAATTCTCCCTGGGGCATTGGAGGACAAGACCTGAATGATGGGAACTCAACCTGACGTGGCTATTTAGTCTGGAGCTGATGAGAAGGTATTATGTACAGTGTTGATCACTGAAGTTTCTCAGTATGGGTCTAGGAATTCACCCTTAGTATATTTTCATGGCTTAAATTAATCATTTAGTTCAATAAATATACTTTGAGCTTATTGTACTTAGACTCTGAAATGAGTTTTAAGGATTATATGTTGCATCATTGTTAAACGATACTTCCTTGTGTATTAGCTAGAACTGTATTTGTTGCCAACTCTTCACAGAAGTCTGATATGTAGCTTTAAGCCTGATGCAGTGTCACTGAGTAACATTGACAGACGGGTTGCAGCTCCAGCTCAGTAGTCTCTGGGATGCTCTGGCTCAGTACTCTAGGATGCTCTAGCTCAGTAGCTCAGCATGCATGGAAACCATCCATAGACCCCAAAACAAATAAGAAAAGTTAGAATGGTGGCTCTTACAGAAATCTCAGCACCTAGGAGTTTGAGGAGGGGGACTAAATATTTGAAGGTAGTTTGTGCTATATAGGGACATCTTGAACTATAGAGAAAGACCTTGCCCAAAAGGAACAAACCAAAACAAAATATCAGAATATATATATATATATATATATATATATATATATATATATCAAACCATTTGGGGCTCGAAGATCTGGGCCAGCAGGATGCCTCAATGGTTAAAATTACTTGTTCCCAGCTTGACGACCTGAGTTCTGTCCCTGAAACCTGTGTGGTGAACCATCTCTCCAAGTTGTTCTGTGACTTCATAGGTGTCCTGTGGCATATCTGTGTCCATATAAACATAATAACTATAATTTTATACGTTTTTAAGAAATTGAAGAATTTATTTTGATGTATTTTTAATATTGGTATATAAGGAACTTTAATAATATCCAATCCCACTTGTAGCCCCTGCAACTCCTGCTGGATCCCCCCGATTCACCTGCCCACTTCAATGTTTTTTTTTATAACCCACTTGAGTCCAATTAATGCTGTCCATATAGTGTGGAAAATCCATTTGCAACATGTGCCCCTATTAGAGCCATGATAAAACTGTCATAAGCTACCAATGATCCTGTGTGGGTATCGTATATACAACCACAGCTACTGTGAATTAAGGGTTCAACAGCCCTGTCATGGCCAAATGATGCTGTTTCCCAGCACTTCTTTCTGAGTTCTGGCCCTTGCACTCTTCCTACCCACTCAAAAAATGAATATTCTTTACCAATACCACCAAAAGCATTCATCATGCTCAGGTACCAGCCAAAGCATAGTGTATGACGCACATGTGTGAGTGATATGGGAAGGCTTATGCCACTGTCTCAGATGAAGGTCAGAAAAACTATTAGAACCAGTTATTTTTTCATCCATTGTAGTATCTGGGAATCAAATTCAAGTGGTCAAACATGTGCATTAAGCTACTTTACCCACTGAGCCCGTCTTGTCAACCCCATGAAATCTGTGTGATAAAACTGTACATGAGACTTTAGCTTTTTTTTATTTTTAGTTTTTAGAGTTTCTGTGTAGTTGTGGATCTCAGTCCTAGAACCAGCTATTGTAGACAAGGCCAGTCTTGAACTTACAGAGATCCCCCTGCCTGTCTCCCAAGAGCTGGAGTTAACGGCATGCACCACCACTGCCTGGCAAGACATATTTAGAAGCAGCATTTTTTAACATGAATATCAGGACTTTTTCTGCCTATCTCTCTTAGATATACCCTTAATGTTCTGAAGATCTTTGGAGAAGGGTCAAAAAGCAAATGATGACATCATTGTAAACTGGGTGAACAGAACATTGAGTGAAGCTGAAAGTCAACTTCTATTCAGAGTTTTAAGGTCAAAGTATACTGATTATTATATATCCTGTTTGCTAGATAACAGAAGTTGCTTTAAGGACAACCTTGGGTTTCTTTTGTAAGAACTGTTCTTGCACCTAATGGCAAGATTTCCTCCTTGGTCGTCAGGCTTATATAAAGAAGCACATGTTTATTTTCATTACTAAAATTCTTAGATTTGTTCCTTTTCATTAGACAAGATGATCAGCTCCAGTCTGGCAGTTGTGGATTTATTCCATGCCATCCAGCCAGGCTGCATTAACTATGACCTTGTTAAGAGCGGAATCTGCAGGAAGAAATAGACAAGCACAATAATGCCAAGTAAGGGCAAACACTCGTTGTCACACAAAGAGCACTGGGAAAGACAGTTTGTACAGATGCTCTACTCAGTTCTCCCTGGATAGTGATGGCATCTGGGAAAGATCTTTTATTTAAAGGTTTTATTTGGATCCAGTTCACAGACATCCAATTGACTTATACAATGTAATGGTTTTGGCAATATTCACAGTATTATATGATAACCATCGCAACGTATGTTAAAACACTTAAGAGACAAATAAGAGGAGCCTTCCTGAGCAACACTAGTCACTGTCACTGTCACTGCCCTTTACTTTCCGAGCACCCAGCAAACAACATAGTTCCTAGGCTCTGTATTTATTTTTATTCTTCTAACTGTTTTATCTCTCCATTATTTAACATCGATTATATATATCACTTTCACCAACATCTTCCCTTTGTACCCTCAACCTAACTACTCTAAGCCTCTCTGTCCTTAAGTGTACTAACTTTGTGGAGCCCACTTAAGACAATGAATGACTATATAGCCTCTATATGAATAAAATCCTATCATTTGGTAATAACATGGGTAAATATGGAGATGAAAAATTATTTAGAGTAGAAACACAAAATTTAATGTCTATAAAGTTTCCTGTTGCAGTATTCTGAAATGCTTCCTGGATCATTCGGAGGTGCTCCTTCCTACCTGATCTCCTAACTACACATGTCAGTATTTTCATCTTATGCCTTTCCCTAACCTTGCCTCATAACTCCTGTGTAGCATGTAGATCCTCACTTCTACCTCTTGCTTTGAAAGTACTTGGTGCATCAACCTAGGCATTTGAGTTTTTTACTTGGTACTTAAGGAGGGAACTAGCATATACAAGTCCCTGAGTTCCATCCCCAGCACCACACTCACAAAGATAACTAGTCTGTTACCTCATTATACTACACGGAGTATTTCATAATTAATTGTGTGGTCATCCTGGGTAATCACACACACACACACACACACACACACACACACACACACACACCTTCATTTTTATGTGAAGAATGCAAAAATAAATTGTAAAAAATTAGTATAACTTGAGACTGAGAGCTGGGGGCTCAGCAGTTAAGAGCACATGTTGCTCTTACAGAGGACCTGGGTTCAGCTCCCAGCACCCACAGTGTGGTTCCCAAACATCTATAACTCCATTTCCAGGAGAATGAATGCCTTCTTCTGACATCTTCAGTCACCAGGAACACATGTGGCATCCATATTTGCATAAAGAGAAAACACTTGCACATAAAATAAAATAAATAAATCTCATGTTTTTATTTCCTATAAAGTTGAAAATCAATTCTAAATAAAAATAAAACAGAAAATATGTGGAATTAGTTAATTGGTACTTTTCTGTTTTCTGAAATAATGTCTCATTGTGGAGTTCTGCTGCTTTCAAACTTACAGGACCCTTGACCTCAACATCTGTCTCCACAGTGCTAGGGTTATAGAATTATAATCATGTGCCACTATGGTGCAGGTTCTCTGATTTGTACTTTCACTACAAAAAATTTTGCATCCCAGCTTACTAGATTATGTAAAAGGAAATAGATGGTGTTCTTGGGGCTGGAGACATGGGTCATGGTGCCAAGAGCATTCATTGGCTGCTCTTCTAGAGAACCTAGGCTTAGGTCCCAGCACCCACAGGACAGCTCAGCTTTCTTCATAACTCTAGTTTCAGGGAATCGACACCCTCACACAGACATACATGCATAAGAAACACCAAAGCACATAAAATAAATGAATCCTTTAAAAAAATATTCATAGGTACCCTGACAAAGAAAAAGCTCATTTTGATTTTTTGTCTCCTCAAAAACTAGGTGTATGCAGTGTCAATGGCTAGAAGAATTGGAGCCAGAGTATACGCGCTCCTGAAGACCTTGTGGAAGGAAACCTCCAAGATGGTCAAGTGACCGTGTTTTTGCATGTTTGATGGGCAGGGGGATGAAGAGAAAATAACCAATCTGAATAGAACTATCCTTACTCAAAGGTGCATGATTGGCAAGTCAGTTATTCCCAGGTCGAAGTGCTCACGCTTAAAGAATTTCTGTCACTTAAAGGACTTTTATTTTTGATTAACAAGGAATAGCTCATCATGACATCCTTCGGGGAAAGAGATTTAGAAACAAGCAACTCTCTTCCCTTCCAGTTGGATCTGTTCAGCACACCTGAACATGCTCACAGCCGACCTTCTGCTCTCTCCTCCCAGAATAATTGCCCCTTTGACATTTCCTCATGCTGTGTATTACCTCTCTGTGTATCTTTCACTCTTCAGGATGTCAGCTCTGTGACTTGCTTAGATAGGTAGATAGCAATAGTATTAGCTTGCCATTTTGCTTTCCAAGTTCTTACTGGAGAACGTGGTCAGATACCATATGGAGATGAGTGTCCTTACATTTTTGTAGTGATGAAAATCTGCTCAAGTAACTGGATGTGCAGAATGTACTCAGAAGCTTTTCTCATTCTTTTATTTTAAAATCAAAAGTATCTTTTTACAGTATTTTTACATGATTATTTTTGTACATTTAAGACTATTTTGATTATGATCAACAAGTCTGGGATTTGCTACTTTTTTAAAGGGAACTTCAAGTAAAAAGAAAAAGCATAAACTATATGGGGTGGGAGGAAAATGGACCCTAAGATTGTATTTCCCTCACAGCCAGGATCAACCAAATTAAACATTTTTGTCTTCTAAAGAGCTGCCCGACACATGCTTCTTTGTTTTGAAAACTTTATCACAAAACTCCTTGATCTAAAATGCTGTTGAATATGACCCTTTTGAGGAGAGAGCCAGAATTTAGATGGGGACTCAATAAAGGTAAGTATATTAAGTGTACAATAGAGTTTTGAGGTTAACACATATGACAAAGCGATGTGGTCACAAAAAAGGGAAAGTATGTGTTCGGACTTGGATGTTCCCTTGCTTTGTCAAGCTTTTTGCTGTAGTTCTCGTATCATATGTTAATCTAACACTGAAAAGTGACAATCTGGTAGCAACATAGTAGTTCAAATAAAGGCATTTGCATAATAATTCTATTTTTTCTTTGTTTTGCTTTAAAGGCTTGTTTTTATTCTCATTGTGTGCTGGGGAGGTGCCTCTACAGCATGGCATATCCCACAGAGGGCATTGGTTCCCTGGATCTGGAGTTACAGTATTGCTGCCACTCACTTGGGATGGGTGCTGGGTCACAAACTTGGATCCTCTGAAAGAGCAGCAAGAATCCTACTGACTGGAGCCACCTTTGGCTCACTGCTTTTGTTTGTTTGTATTTAAAGGTTTATTTACTATAGCATGAGGGCTCTGTCTGCATGTATACCTGCAGGCCAGAAGAGGGCACCAGGATCTCATTACAGATGGTTGGGAGCCATCATGCCATTGCTGAAAATTGAACTCAGACCCCTAAAGAGCAATCAGTGCTCTTAACCATGGAGTAACCTCAGCCCACACTGCTTTTGTTTTTGAGATAAGTGTCTGTAGCACAATAAATAAAAGACCCAGAGACAGATATTGTAGTTCAAGCTTCAAGCTAAAGATCAGAAAAGCAAAGCAGTAGCCACCAGCTCTTACCTCTACCCCAGCTCATGCCAATCCTTAAACTGCTCCTGACTTCAATGCCCTCTGTAGATTCATTCAGACTACTATGATCTCTCAACCATGGCTAGAGACTAATCCTCAGCTGAATGCTAGCTCTGGAGACCCTGGTCCTGTCTTATATACCTACCTAATGCTAGGATTAAAGGCATGTGACCCCAGGTGCTAAGATCATCTTTGTATACGCCTGAAGCGCATTTTAGGACTGGATCAATTTCATGTAGTCATTTTCAGGCCTTTGAATTAACAGAGATCCATCTACTTTTAATCCTGAGTCCTGGGATTAAAGTTGTGCATCATCAGTTGCTTGATCTCTATAGCTTGGAGGCTGGAAAGTTGCTTTCTGAATACTTAGGCAAATCTCCTTAATAAACCATAAATAATATACCATCATAGGTGTCCCTGTATAGCTCAAGATGGTTTTGGACTTCAGTCTTTCCACTTAGATTCCCTAGCCAATCTTAGGTCGTTTAGCCCCAGTTTCCTCTCTAGTGCATCTGCCCTGTAGTCATATGCCAATGTTGACTTGCATTTCCCTCTTTTTCCTGTTATAGTCTATAAAATCATCCTGAGCATTGCAGGGAATATGAAGCATCCTGTATTCTCTGCATGCCCAGACCACGCTCCTGATTGTATCCACCAAAATATACCCAGCAGGTCTGTCCCCCTGGGATATGAAATGAACTCAGCTGATAAGCACAGGGTTAGGAATGCCATTTTAATGTCTTGTGTAATTTATTAACATGAAGTCCAGTCCTTTTAGAATCTATGTCCATGACAAATATTGTAATACAGTTTGAATAAGCATAGCGATGTCCACCTGTTATACGACACTTGGGAGGCTGAGGCAAGGATGGGCCACTTCAAGACAGCCCAGCAGTGTAGTGAAACCATGTCTTAGAAAGAAAGAAAATGAAGGCTGAAGAGATGGCTCAGAGTTTAAGAGTACTGACCGGCTCTTTCCAGGAGGTCCTGAGTTCAATTTCCAGAAACCATCTGTACTGAGATCTGCTGCTCTCTTCTGGCCTGCAGGCATACATGGAGATATAGAATGTTTATACATAATAAATAAATAAATCTTAAAAAAAATAAAGAAAGAAAAAATGAAAAGGCTGTGTGGTAGTGTTGACACGCCTTTAATCCCAGGACTCAGGAGGCAGAGGCACGAGGATCTATGAGTTTGAGGGCAGCCCTTGCTGACAGAGTGAGTTCTAGCATAGCCAGGGCTACAAAGAGAGACCCTATCTCAAAGTAACAAAAAAAGAAAGAAATTATATGTACTTTCTGGAAAGCTCACAGACAAGGCCTTTCTAAATATATCACAATTTCTAAAGACATAGAATATAAGAATGAAATTTTTGAAAATCACTTAGAGCAATGAGCTTTTAATTTTTTAATTGTTTTTGGAATTAATAAAATGGGAATCCTAACAGAATGAGTGAAGGTCAGTAAGAGATCCTGCTCTCAAAGAATAAAATTAATTTGAAACACAAATAGAAAAACATTAAACATGCATTACAGTCTAGTATGATGGTACTTACAGGTGTGGGACATAGCCCAATACATGAGAAACAGAGATTTAATCATAAAAAAAGAATGAACCTACTTTGTCTTTACTATAAAATAGCTTTCAAGTCTAAAAATGGAGACAGAGGGTTCAACAGCTGGGGAGATGATTCATCAATTGATAGCTCTTGCCAATCTTGCAGAGGACCAACATGGATTTACCAGCACACAAGTGGCAGCACCTCAAGGGCCGAAACTCTAGTCCAAACAAAGATATGATGCCTTCTTCTGCTCTCAGTGGGAACTGTATGACTGTGGTATACTTTCCTACATGCAGGCAAAATATCCAACCCTAACAATAGTTTTAGAAAACTTAAAAATAATTACACACATATATTTTTATGTGTTTGAGCTTTTACCTGAGTGCATACCTGAGCACAGAGTATATGCCTGGTACCAAAAATGGCCAGAAGACCTTGTCATATCTCCTGGGATTGAGTTACAGACAGAGCTGTGAGTCACAACGCACTGCTGCAAACAGAACCTCAATATTTGGATGAGCATCCAGAGCTCTTAACCACTGAGCCACCTCATGCGATCTCCCACCCCCATCCCACCCCACACAAAGAGCACATTATAATTATTTATGGTTATTATTGTATTTATTTATTTTTACTTTTGGGGACAGGGTTCTCTGTGTAGTCCTAGCTGTCCTAGAACTCACCTGTAGATCAAGCTGCCACTGCCTCCTGAGTTCTGGGATTAAAGACATGCACTACCACTGCCCAGCCACACATAATTTTAAATTATTTAGGCACGTTTGTGTATCCCAGGCTAGCCTCAGTCACTGGGGGATGGAAGTTCAAACTCCTGGTTCTTTTCCACCCCTTACATCCTGGAATTGGGGGCAGAGCAAGAGTGGTGTCCGGTGGATCTATTAGTTGCATAGTAACAGTTCAGATTGGTGCAACTCTTGGACTGGGAGAACTCATGTCTGGAGTTGCTTGGTCAACTACAGCTGCTGAAGGTTGTTATTATGTCCGGAGGCCAAGGCGAGGTCTAATGCTACCTACTGCATTCCATTACTGGGGCAAGTACAGCTAAAGCCCACAACTTGGAGGATATCTGGCAGTTTCTTCCTAGTAATAGGGCAAGGTGGGGAGAAAAGATCTCAGTCAGGGAGTCTAGACTTTCTGTGGCCTATCATGGCTGCCAAAGCAGGGTCTAGGCGCTCACTACAGAGCCCTCACAAACTGGAAATTGGAGTTGCAGATGGTTAGAACCACTTTGTGTTTGCTGGGAATTCAACCTTGGTCCTCTGAAGGAGCAGCTGCTATTCTTCATTGCTGAGCCATCTTTCTAGCTCTCCTAAGCATCTTTCTACCAAGGAGAAAGCAAAGGATTTGTTATAGGAGTTCCACACACAAGGCTCCACTTTGGCAAAGATGGATGACGTTGTTGTCAGACCAGAAATCAACTGTGCAAGGCTTTGACTTTGTGAATGGCTCTTACTCCTCAAGGAAAAAAGAAAAACAAAGCAGAATCAGGAAAGGGCTTCCACAGAAGAGGAAGACCCACATCCAGCCCAGGGGCCTCTTGGGAATTCCATCTGGGAGTTGTTTCAAGCCCTTGACTTCCCACTTCCTAAGAGGTAAATGTGGCCTATCCTTTTCGTCTCTCCCTCGCCATCCCCCAGGGAAATGCAATGAGATTGTTGTGAGATTTCTGGCGATCTGAAATGCAGAGACACCTGTTTGGCCAGGATAAAGCACCTCATTGATGAAACAAAAATTAAAATTAATAAAAGTTTAAAAACTTGGGCCCTAAATCTATACAGAGAAAGGGAAATTCTAATGGTAAAGGAAAATTTTAACTCCTTAAATCAGAGTGTCATCTCAAAGAAGGGGGAGGTGACTGGCCACCACTTATGTCAACATTCCCAGGTCTTCTAATTGTTGGTCATAAAGTCCCCTGATGGTTGTAAAGATCCCTCAGCCCAGGGAAAACTGACAGACCCTGGTGACCTGGTAACTCTGCAACCCCATGACCTGTCTTATCTTTCTCAAATGTATCTTGCTTAAAATATATACTTTTGTTTTAGCCTGGTCTCCTTGTATGACCTTAAATAGCCATGGAAACTCTGGAATGTGTGGCCTTCAACCTCACGGTCTTCCTCTTTAAAAAGTCTCGCTTATATGGCTGCTGGTATCCTCATTCCCCCATCATAGACTGAGATCCAAACAAGCCAGCTTGAACAATAAAGAGAAACCTTTGCGTTTGCAGCGAAATTATCTGGCTTCTTGGGTTGGTCCTGGGCCTGCTTAACCTGGCACAACATTATGGGCTCCATTGTCTCCTTCCCACCTTCCTCATTCTCCTGTCACCCAAACAGCCAGGAAATGAGTCAGCAGAGGATAAACAAAACCTGTGAAGTCAGGGGCCTTTGGACACAAGGCAAGTGGGTTGCACCCCAGGTGGTCATAAGGGAACCTCAGCCCAGAAAGAACCCTGGGGTTGGGAGTGCAGGGAATGCAGGGCAGCAAAGCCTGCCCTTATGGTAGCAGGTAAAAGCCAGGTTGGTGGGGCTGCTGGTGTGGCTCAGCAGTTAGACCCTGCTTGGCATGTCTGAGCCCCTGGGTCTCCATCCCCAGATCTTTCCTTGGGATTTCAGTTCGTACTATCGTGCTTCTGCTATCAAATGGAAACCCCTGAATCAGACAGCTATTAGGAAATCAAATTAAGAAATATGTTACAGAAGCCTGTTTTAATCGAGCCTTTATCTCGAAGGCATTCCCACAGTGACCTATTGGGTTTTGCTGATTCCAGAGGAAAAAGTCCTTGCCCTTGCCCCTGCCCAAGGTCTAGACATAGTAGTAAACACGTGGATGGGAATAGTGTCTTTCACATGCAAAGTAACCAGAAGCCAACTCACCCTCCATTCCCATCCTTTCACTAGTATTTCTAACACTAATCTCCAGGGCAGTTACTAGGGCAAGTCTGACTCACCCACTGAAGGTGTTCAAATCAGCCAATGTTTAACCTGCGCACTCTGGGGCCTAAGCCACTTCATATCTACAAAAATTACAACAAAGGAAAAGGTGGCTTTAGCAATTCCACTTCCTGCCCCCCCCACACACACACACTGCTTCCAACGTATCCAACTTCTCTCTTAGGACCTAGGAACTATAAAGAGTTTTGTCAAGAATGTCTCTAAAACAGTTACAGAGAGGGAGGAATGATATTAAAGGGGTCAAGACCAGGCTGGGAGAAACACATAGAAACTGCTAACCTGAACAAGAGGAAGCTCATGACTTCAGTCTGACAGCAAGGGAACCAACATAGGACCATGTGAATGTTAGCTAGGAGGACTGGGCAGCCCATGTATGGGGCCTCTGGGAGGGAACTGTAAGCATCTGCAGGCATTATCTGGGGCTGTCACCTGGGAGAACGAACTCGGTCAGCCCAGGGTCCCATGACTACTAAGAAAAGGACCCTTTAAAAAGTCAGACCCAGCCAACTTAAGCTCTCTTTGCTCTCTTCTGTCTCTTGTTTCTTCCCCTGTGTTTGTATGTTCTCTCTCTCTGCTCTGCTCTGGCTCTCATCTCTCTCTCCCTCTCTCTCTCCTACCCCCTCCCCCTTCTTCCCTCCCTCCTCTCCTCTCCTGCCTTCTCCTGTTCCAGGTGTCTCTATGTCTCGTCCTCTCCCCCTCACTCCTTTCTAAATAATCTCCTCACTCAAGCTCTATCTGCTGCACATGTTTTCCTCCTGCTCAGTCACCCTCATCTGCTAGAACCTGGTTATACTTCCCTCCACTTGGTCCTCTTACCTTGGGGACCCCACACAGGAACCCTACTTCTCCAGCTTTAGCCTAGTAGCTGTAATGAAAGAACAACCGAACCAGGATGTAGCCCTAGTGCAAAAGGGGACTTTGGGAGCCCATTCCCCATGTGGAGAGATACTCCTCAGCCTAGATACACACAGAGGAGGGCCTACATGCTACCCCATATGACCTGACAGACTCTGGATGATCCCTCACTGGAGGCCTCACCTTCCTGGGGAGTGGGTGTAGATGGGTTGGGGGAGACAGTGAGGTCAAAAAAGGGGAGGATGAGGGAGAGGGAACTGGGACTGATATGTAAAATAAGAAAAAAATAAATAATAAAAAAAATGAACAGAAAAAAAGAAGAAGAAGAATTATAATAGGATCTGATGCCTCTCTGGCAGGCAAGGATCCATGCAGAGCACTAATACATAAAATATAAATAAAAAAATTTTAAAATAAAAGAAACACCTGTTCTGTGGCAATTTCACCTTAACTACCTGGGCATCCATATACTCAAAGAATCTGGAATGTTCTAGTGGAAGCTCTAACCCCAGCTGATTTTTTGCAGGAGCATTCCTGAGGCTAGCCCAGGTTTAAACAGAGTGTGGGTCCTGTGGATAGTAGTAAGATAGGGAGTGATGAGCATAGAAATCTGGTCCTCTCGTGGTACTTTGGAATGCATTTGGCCCCCATAAACTCATAGAAGTGGCACTATGAGACGCGGCCTTGTTGAGGAGCTGGTCTTGTTGGAGGAGGTTGATACACACCAGGCCTTTATTCCAGACTTTGAGGCTGGAGGGTACAACCTTAATCTGGGCCACACCTTCTGCTGAAAGCTTGCCACTGTGGGGGTGGGTTTTGAGGTCTTTTTGTCAAACTTGATTCAGTGTGACTTTTCACTTCCTGTTGCCTGCAAGATTTTAGTGCTTAGCTCCAGAACCATGTCTGCTGAAAGCTTCCATGCTCCCTGCCTTGCTGATAATTGACTGAACCTCTGAAACTATAACCCAGCTCCCCCTCAATTAAATGTTTTCAGGCACTTGCCATGGTCAAGGTGTTCTTACAGCAATAGACCACTAACACACTCCACAAAGCCGCCTGTGTGTGCACACACATGTGCACATGCACATATCACACACATATACATGCCAATAAAAGGGAAATAAGTGAGTATCATAAGTCTTAGATTTATTCAGTTTGTTCTTTCATTGATATCACTTGTGGATTTGGGAAATTTTTTACAATGACCATGTAATACTTATTAATCGCTATAAATGGTTGTAATCAACCTTGAGTTTGGGCAAAAGAACCCTACTTGGGAGATACAGAGACTGCAAGAATAGTAAGTGTTCCTAACCTCTGAACCATCTCTCCCAGCCCCCTTAATATATTTATTTGCCTTGTTTCTTTTGGATGCTGAGGATTAAACAGAGGCCCTTACATATTGTAGACACAGGCTTTATCATGGAGCTTTTCTTTCAGTACCAAGAATGTCGTGCTTAATCTCCATAAGAAAATATATGCAATTGGTTTCTGTGAGGATAGAGAAAAGATAAACTTATAAATATTTAACACAGCTGATTTATGGGTTTCTTTATCTGTGGAATAAAAGACACCACAAATTTTTTGGATAAAAATAATAGTATCTAGAACAGACAAAAGCATATTTTATTGCATAATGACTTAGGTGCTAGTTATTTTATATCAACTTGACAACTTAAAGTCATTTTGAAAAAGTGTCTCCATCAGATTGGCCTATGGTGCATTTTCGAGTTTGAAGACTGATGATGTTGGTAGTGCCAGCCTTGGGCTTGTGGTCCTGAGAGTTATAAGAAAGAAGGCTGGGCAGGTGGTGGTAGTGCACACCTTTAATCCTAGCACTAGGGAGGCAGAGGCAGGGAATCAGACTTTGAGACCACCCTGGCCTACAGAGTGAGTTCCAGGTCACCCAAAGCTGTTAAAAGTAGAAACCCTGTGTCAAACCAAGAAACAACAAAAAGGTTGAGCAAGGTTGTGAGCAGGAAGTCAGTAAGCAGCATTCCTCCACAGCCTCTGCTTCACTTCTGTGTGCCAACGCTATATGTCCTTGAAGATGGCATCTTTCTTTTTTTTTCAAATTTTAAACTTTATTAATTATGTAAACTACATTTCCTGCCTCCACGTATGCCTGCATGGCACATGGCAGCACCAGATTCTCCATTACAAATGGCTGTGAGCCACCATGTGGTTACAGAAATTGAACTCAGGACCTCTGGAAGAGCAGCCAATGCTCTTTAACTCCTCTGAGCCAGCTCTCCAGCCCTGAACATGGCATCTTCTCTTGGACTTATACTCTGCAATGTTAGAATTATAACCATGTACCACTACCCTGGCATGTAACAAACATTTCAAGAAGAGCTCTGGAGCAAGCCAGAATTTTTTATTTGTTTTTTTTTCATTTTACATATGGATCCCAGTTCCCTCTCCCTCCCATTTTCCCATGCACCCCAGACTACCCTCCCCATCCCATCTCCACATACCTTCCTAGGGAGACTGAGGCCTTCCAGGTGAGATCTTCAAACACTGTCAAGTCATTTGGGGGTAAGGTCTAGGCCCTCCAACCTGTTCAGAGGTTAAGGGAGTATACTCCCCAAGGAGAATGGGCTCCTGCTGCCTTTAATGTACCAGGGATAATATCCTGGTTCCACTGTCAGAGGTCCCTTAGACTGGACCATGCCTTCTAACTGTGACCCATGTTCAGGGGTTTGAGTCAGTCCTATGCTGAGCTCACTACCTACTAAAATAAAGGGTCCAGGATGTCATGCAAGACAGTTATCAATCTCATTACGAAGGCATTTAAGGTAGCCTCTCCAGTATCACTTAGATTGTTAGTTGGGGTCATCCTTGTAGGTCTCTGGATCGCTATCTAGTACCAGATTTCTTTACACCTATAATGGCTCCCCTCTGTTATGGTATCTTTCTTGTTATCCTCTATTCTTTGCCTAACTCAATCTTCCTGCTCCCTCATGCCCTCGCCCCTCCTCTTCTCCCCTGCATCTCTTTCTCCTAACTCCCTCTCCTCTCCCCACAGGCTCCCAATTTGCTCAATCTTTTCCTTTTCCTCTCTGGGTCCCTCCTTGTGTCTTAGCTTTTTCTGGGGTGTGGATGTAGACTGATAACATTTTGCTCTATGTCTAAAAACCATATATGAGTGAGTATATTGCAATGTTCAACTTTTTTGTTACCCCACTCAGGATGGCTTCTTCTAGTTCCATCCATTAACCTGCCAATTTCAAGATTCCATTATTTTTTTCCACTGAGTAATACACCACTGTGTAAATGTACCACATTTTCTTCATCCATTCTTCCCAGTTGAGGGGCATTCATGTTGATTCCAGGTTCTGCTGATAAAATCATGGTGCTATGAACATGGTTAAACAATGTCTTTGTTGGATGGATGTGGATCATATGATATATGCTTAAGAGTGTAATTGTTGATCCTTTGGTAGACTGACGCCCATTTTCCTTGAAGAAACAACATACTGATCTCCAAATAGCAGCACAAGTTTATATTCCCACCAACAGTGCAGGAGTGCAATTTCCTTTCTCCACACGCTCTCCAGCATAAGCTGTCATTGGTGTTTATGACTTTAGCCATTCTGACAGGAGTAAGATGGTATCTCAGAGTTGTTTTGATTTGATTTCCCTGATGGCTATGATGCTGAACACTATCTAAAGTGTCTTTCTGCCATTTTGAATTCTCTTATTGAGAATTCTCTATTTAGTTCTGTATCCGGCTTTTTAATTGTATTATTTGATGTTTTGATGATTAGCTTCCTGAGTTCTTTGTATATTTGAGATCAGCCTGTCATGTGTGGGGATGGTGATCCTTTCCCACTCAGTTTTGTTTTGTTGACTGTATCCTTTGCCTTACAGAAGATTTTAAGTTTCAGGAGGTCCCATTTATTAATTGTTTATCTCAGTGTCTGTGCTACTGGTGTTATGTTCAGGAACCAGTCTCCTGTAAAAATTAGTTAAAGGGTACCTCCATATATTCTTCTAAGAGGTTCAGTGTAGCGGATTTATGTTGAAGTCTTTGATCCATTTGGTTCTAAGTTTTGGGCATGGTGATAGACATGGGGCTATCCAGTTGTCTTCTATACACCAGCATCCAGTTGTGCCAGCAGCATTTGTTGAAGATGCTTTCCTTTTCCATTGTATACTTTTTAACTTTTATCAAAATCAGGTGATCATAGGTGTGTGGGTTAATATTGGGATTTGATTTCTTAGCTGGTCTATTTGTTTTGTTTTGTTTTGTTTTTGTGCCACTAACAAGCTGTTTTCAGGACTATAGCTCTATAGTAGAGTTTGAAGTCAGGAATTTTGCAGATGTGCCTGAGAAGTTCCTTTATTGTAATAGGCTGTTTAGGCTACCCTGGGTCTTTTGCATTTCCATAAGGTTGAATATTATCCTTTCAAGGTCTGAAAAGAATTGTGCTGTGATTTTAATAGGGATTACATTGAATCTAAAGATTGCTTTGGCAAGACTGATATTTTTACTATTTTGATTCTACCTATCTGAGAGTATGGAGATCTTTCCATTTTCTGGGTATCTTCTTTAATTTCTTTCTTTAAAGATGCAAAGTTCCGGCCCAATAGACCTACCTATACACGTGGGACCACCCTGAATCCCCGCGCTCTGCCTGATCTCTTAACCCCCACTAATCGATCTCAGCCAGAATTCCTGGCACTGCGCCAAAGATCTGCCTATCCCCCTGGACAATCCCAATCTCTGTGCCAGATCTTTGACCCCATGCCCGCCTCTGCCAGAGGTGACTCAGGGACCAGTTCCGTTGAATCCCCCCCACCCCTTCCCTGGGAACTCCTGGATTGGCCCGGAATCGCACTCCCCCATGTCCTGTCACTCAGCGACAGCACTTCTGGTGCTCTGATACACACCCACCCACCCACCCCGTACCACACCCTGTGCCATAACCTGTCCACTGTCCCACTGCACTGGTTGAGTACTGGAACAGAGGGTGATTCAACAATACCGCCACCTGGAGGGAAGTTCCTGGAGCTGCTCTCAGCACACTATACCTGCCTGTCCACTAGGTACCACTCAGAATCCCCACCTGCCCATCTCTGACTCCACAGCCAGTCTGATGCCTGAGTTCCGGCACCGGCCAGAGATGCACCCCATTTCCCCGACCACCCTGGAGTTCCCTGCCTGCTTGATCTTGACCCCATCTCCAGGCCTCTGCTGAGAGTCCCCAAAGAGCTTGGGCCACAGAGCTACAGGCTTTGAACATCTGACCCACCTAAGCCCACCACAGGCATACCACAGAGAGAAAACCCCACCTGCACCCACTGGAAGAAGCGATGGGAAGACAGCAATACAAGAAACACCTACCAATAGAAAGACAAGCATAACACCACCAGAATCTAGGAACTCTAATACCAACTAGAACTGAACACAGCAAAGCAGATGAAGCAGAAGGAATGACTTAAAAATTATCATTATAAAAATGATAGTGGACGATGAGAAAATCCTAAAGAAATGGAAGAAAAACAAACTAAAAATTGCAAGAAATGAACAAATCTCTTAATGAAAGTACAGAAAGCCAAGAAAAAACAAAGGTGAAGGAAAACAGATCAAGACTTGAAAACTGAAATAACATAAAGCAAAGAAAACACAAACTGAAGGAATGCTGGGAAATAGGAAAAACTAGGCAAACGATCAGACTACAGACACGAGAATAAATAACAGAATACAAGAAAGAGACAGTGAAGACTCTCAGACGCTGAAGACAAACTTTGTAGGAAGATTTAAAGCGACCAAAGAAAATCTTAAATCCAAAAAATCTATAAGAAAAACAGATCCAGGAAATGGAGGATACGGTACAAAGGCCAAACCTAAAAATAATAGATGAAGAAGGCAAAGAAGCCCAGCTCAAAGGTGCCGAAAACATATTCAACACAGGGTCATTGAAGAAAACGTTCCCAATTTGGAAGAAGGAATATGCCCATGAAAGTACAAAGAAGCATACCGGCCTACCAAATAGACTGAACCAAAGAAAAAGATCCCTCAACATATAATAATCAAAACACCTATCATACACAATAAAGAAAGAATATTAAGAAGAAAAGGCCAAGTAACATATAAAGGCAGGACCTATCAAAATTACACCTGATTTCACCATGAAATTCTCAAGGCCAGAAGGTCCTGGATAGATGTTCTACAAGTACTAAGAGTCCACGGGGTGCTAGCCCAGGCTACTATACCATGAAAACGCCAAACAATATAGACAGAGAAGAAAGATATTTACAGACCAAGCCAGATTTTCACAATATTTATCTACAAAAGCAGCCCTACAGTAGCTACCGGGAAGGAAAAGTCCAAAACAAGGAACTTAACTACACTCACAAATCCATAGGCAATAGGTAATTCCACTTCACCAGGGCAAAAATATTCACAATGCCACCGCCAACAACAATAAACCTAAAACAAACAAGCATTAACAATCAATGGTCCTTACATTCCTCAACATTAATGGTCTTGACCGCCCATAAAAAGACACAGGCTAACAGAATGCATAATGGTTGGCAGAATCCAACCTTCTGCTGCATACAAGAAACATGACTAAGACCTGCAAGATAGAAACTACTCAGGTAAAGGGCTGAGAAAAGATCTTCCAATCAAATGTACCCAAGAAGCAAGAGCAGGTTTGGTTATCCTTATATCTAACAAGTTAGACTTCATACCAAACTTAATCAAGAGATGAAGATGGAAATTTCTGTATTCATCACAGGAGAAATTCATCAGCACAAAGTCTCAATTCTCAACATCTATGGCCCAAATACAAAGGCACCCACATTCGTAAAAGAAACGCTACTAAAATTCAAAGCTCGCATAAAATCTCACACACTTATAGTGAGAAATTTCAACACCCCACTATCACCGCTAGACAAACACCACCAGTCAGAAACTTAAAAAAAGAAACAAAAAGAACTAATAGAAGTTATTTCTCAATTGAGTTTAATAGTATCTATAGAGCATTCATCCAAACAAAAACCTTCTTTCTCTTCTCGACATGGAAGCTTCTAAAATCGGCCACATACCAGGCTTACATAAAAAAACCCTACCAGATATATATATATATATATATATATATATATAAATCAACTGAATAATCCTTGTATCTTATCAGACAACCATGCTTTAAAGTTGGAATTCAAACAACAGCACAAATCACAGAAACCCTACAAACTCATGGATACTGAATAATGCTCAATTACAACTCAGACACTGGCCAAAGAAGAATAAAGAAAGAAATTAAGGACTTCCTAAATTTCAACGAGAATGGGGATTATCAACATACTCAAACTTATGGGACACCTTGAAAGTAGTGTTAAGGAGGGAAGTTCATTGCACTAAATGACCATATGAAGAAATGGAGGATAGTCACATTAGAGAATTAACAGCACAACTGAAAGCCTTGGAGCAGGAAGAGGCAAACTCACCCCGGAGGAGTAGATGCCAGGAATTGATTGATTTGAGGGCTGAAATCAATAAAGTAGGAACCAGGAAAACAATACAAAGAAATCTATGCAAGGAAGAGTTGGTTTTTCGAAAAATCAACAAGATAGACAAATCTTTATCCAAACTAACCAAGAAAGCAGAGAGAGAACAAGCAAATTAACAAAATCAAAAATGAAAAGGGTAATATAACAACAGACACTGAGAAAATCCAGACAATTTTCAGGTCATGCTTTTGAAAAATTATACACCACAAAATTTGAAAATTCAAAGGAAATTTACAAATTTCTGGATAACTATCACTGCCAAAATTACGTCAAGAACAGACAAAACTTCAATAGACCTATGTTTCCAATAACAGGGAAGAAGTCAACAAAGCCTTCCAACACAAAAAGGCCATGGCCAGATGGCTTCAGTACAGAATTTATGTTCCTACATAATAGAAACAGGAGTTTCATTACAAAAATCTTTCTATGAGGCCATAATCACCTTGGTACCCAAGCCACAAAAGGACACAACTAAGAAAAACCATGTTTCAAAATCCCTCAAGAACATTGATGAAAAAATACTCAATAAAATACTGGCAAACGAATCCAAGAAGACATCAGAAAAGTCATCCAACATGACCAAGTACGCTTCATCGATGGTTTATGGGATGGTTTAACATATGAAAATCTATCAATGTGATCCTCCATATAAACTAGATGCTGAAAAAGCCTTCTAGACAAAATTCAACACCCTTTCATGATAAAGGTCTTGCAGAGATCAGGGATAACAGGAACATACCTAAACATACTAAAGCAATATACAGTAAACTAACAGCCAACATCAAACTGAATGGAGAAGTTTAAGGTGATTCCTCTAAAATTAGGAATAAGACTGTAAGACTGCTCCCTCTCTCCCAATAGCTTTAATATTGTACTTGAAGTTCTAGTTAAAGCAATAACACAACAAAAGGAGATCAAGGGGATACAAATTGGAAAGGAAGAAGTCAACCTTTCACTATTTGCAGATGATGTGATAGTGTACATAAGCAACCCAAAAAAACTCTACCAAAAAACCTCATAGCTAATAAAACCTTCAGCAAACTGGCAGGGTACAAGATAAATTTAAAATGCTACTGGCTCTACTTTATTCAGATGACAAAGGAGCTGAGAAAGAAATCAGGAGAAACATCACCCTTACAACATAAAGGATGTTAGGTAACATTGACTAAACAAATGAAAGTCCTATATAATAAGAACTTTGTTTTTAAGGAAAGAAATTAAAGAAGATACCAAAAACATGGAAAGAACTCTCATGTGCTTTTGGATAGTTAGGATAAACATAGTAAAAATGGCAATCTTGCCAAAAGCAGAATAAACATAGTAAAAATGGCAATCTGGCAAAAAGCAATCTACAGATTCAATGCAATCCCCAAACAAATCCCAGACAATTCTTCACTGACCTGGAGGATAATAATCAACTTTATATGGAAAACAAAACACCCAGAATAGCAAAACAACCCTGGAACAATAAAAGAACATCATGAGACATAACCATCCCTTTATCTTAAGCTCTACCACAGAACTATAGTCCTGAAACAGCCTGGTATTAGAAAGAAAAAAAGTAAACCAATGGAATCAAATCAAAACTCCTGACATTAACCCACACCCCAAAGACCAGAACACCTGATTTTTAATAAATCAGCTAAAATTATGCACGGGAGAAGGAAAGAATCTTCAACAAATGGTGCTGGCACAACTGGATGATGATGAGCAGAAGATTGCAGATAGCCCACTGTCTGTAGCCATGCACAGAAACTCAAGTCCAATGGATCAGAGACCTCAACATAAATCCAGCCACAATGAACACCTAGAGAGAAAGTGGAGGTACCCTTGAACAAATTAGTATAGGAAACCGCTCCAGAACATAACTCCAGGAGCACAGACACTGAGAGCAGCAGTTAATAAATGGGACCTCTCAGCCCAGAAGCTTCTTAGGCAAAGGACACAAGTGACAAGACAAAATGGCAACACAGACTGGGAAAAGGTCTTCACCAAATCCTACATCCGACAAAGGGCTGATTCCAAATATACAAAGAACTCAAGAAACTAGTTAACAAAAAACATTCAAGCAACCCTATTAAAATGGGGTACAGAACTGAAGAAAGAAATCTCAATAGAGGAAATCAAAAGGCTGAAAGACACTTAAGAAAGTGCTCAACATCCTTAGCCATCAGGGAATGCAAATCAAAACAACTTTGAGATACCATCTTACTCCTGCCAGACTCACAAAATTAGAATTGTACTGCCAACTTATGCTGGAGAGGATGGGGAGAAAGGGAACACCTCTGTCACAGCAGGGAAGGGCAAACTGGAGGTTGAGATATGTATTTGAGATCAAGAAGTTGTCTTCAGGAAAATGGGAGTCAGTCTACTACAGCATATGGCAAAACTCTCTTAGGCATATACCCAATGATCCACATCCACTCAACAAAGTCATGGGCCCAATTATGTCTATAGCAGCATTATTTGTAATAGCAAGAACATGACATCAACCTAAGATGCCCCTCATCCAAAGGAACAGATATGAAGATGTTTCATTTGGTAATAACAATGGAATATTACTCTGAGGGAAAAAAATAATGTAACCTTTGAAATTCAGAGATAGGAACTTGAAGAAACAATCCAGAACGAGGTAACCCAATCACAAAATGAGGAACATGGTACATACTCGCTCTGCTACGGATTTTAGACATAAAGCAAAGGAACACGAGTTTCATAATTCAATCTCCAGAGAAACTAGAAACAAGGAGGATTCTAAGAGGTTCATATAAGGTCCCTCACAGAAGCAGAATGGATGATTCCTGAGCATACGTGAGTGCAGGAGCAGTGAGTGGAGACGGAACTAGGGAGGAGGGAGAGGGGAGGGAGGGGAAGGCATGGGACTAGGGAAGATTTAGTTAGGGGAGGAATAGACAAGAGAAAAGAGAGAAAGAGAGAGAGAGAGAGAGATACAATAAAGATGGATGATAGGTCTGAAGAGAGAACTGAACCTAGAGATATGTCCCAGATTCCACAAGACTAACCCTAACACAATCTGAGCAACAGTGGAAAAGGCCACGCAGATGCCTCCTTGATAATGAGATCAACAACTAACTTATCCACCATCATTCAGCCCTCATCTAGTACCCAAGCAAACAATTCAAAACACCCACACCAAACACTGAGTCGAACTAGAATCCAGATGCAGAGAGAGAGAGGACAAGACCATGTAACAGAAACACATAGAGACAGGGACTAAACAAGGATGAGTTGGTGAGCCCACAGCATGTAATCACTAGTTCTGGGAATATGGTGTCCTCTGCCTGAAGGCCTAAAGTCTGAGGGACCTGGAGGTGGAGCACTCTGGTCTTCAGAGTGCTGGGATCAAAGACATGCACCACCACTTCCCAGCTCTGCTTTCATGTTTAATCTGTGAATCCCATTCTATTTTTCTTGTCATTCCTATAAATGAGTTGGGGTATTTTTGTTGTTGTTGTTGGTGTGGTGGTTTTTTTGTGTGATTGTTTTGCTTTTGTCTTGTGAAGTTACTCAAAATCAGTATTTTACCCTTTCTTTCTACTGAACACACATGGGCCTACTACAAACTGACTTTCTTGTACTCAGTGTACACTCAGGTGGGAATCAGGGTTCCGTGTTCCAGTGAGAAGTCATTGCAGTTGATGCTTTATTCTAATTGTATCAAACTTATTGTTTGCTGTCCTTCTTGTAGAGAGGCATTGATCCAACATTTGCAACAGTCTCTCCTCATTATATACATTGTTTGTAAGTCCAGGCTTTATGGAGAGAGGACCTCAATTTCTTCCAAGCTTAGTGAAGTCCTGTTTTGGAAACAAAGTGGGAACATGGTGTGAACTGAGCATTTCACTGGAAACACTCATCAGTTGAAGGATGCGAGGGTTGTTCTCACTTGGGGACAGCTTAAAATTACCTCTGGGCACATTCATGGAAGGATCTTAGTAGACTGGGCTGCTTTCAACCAAATGAGAGAGGGCTTATTTGAGCAGAGGAAGAGGGATGAAATAAGATAGAGGAAATGTGGGTTGGGGGTGTAGTAGGGCAAATGTACTCAACACATCTATGAAAAGGTTATTTTATTAATTTTCATTAAAAGCTATATAACAATAAGACCGGGTTGTTGGTGGCACACCCATTTAATTCCAGCACTCAAAAGGTAGAGAAAGAGGATCTCTATGAAGTCAAGGCCAGTTTGGTCTACAAAGAGAGTTACAAGACAGGCTCCAAAGCAATACAGAGAAACCTTGTATTTAAAACCTCTCGCTTCGATGCGCACCCGCGCCCCGTGTGTGTGTGTGTGTGTGTGTGTGTGTGTGTGTGTATGTAGACCATTCTACATGGAAATATATGGAAAGATGCTCCTGCTCAGCCCAGACAAAGAGGTGTGGGGGCTGTGGAAGCACATGGTCCTGTCAACGAGGTGGACAGAAGTACTCACACCTGCCTGGGGGGAGGAGGCTTACCCTCTCAAAAAGGAAGTGAGAGGTAGGGTGGAAAATGTAAGCATGGGGAGAGGAACAAGAGGAAGGAGGTAGGAACTGATATTGAAATGAAAAAAATAATTAATGAAAGATGTTTAAAAATATCGTGTACAAGAAATATAACATATGAAGATACACATATACACTCAACCCCCCCCACACACACACTTGGAATATCAATTCCAGGCATTCTGTGCTCTATTCAAACACTATTTCTTGTTCTTCCTAGTACAAAATAAGCAGTGGCTTCTGTCCCTCATTAAATCTCTGAGGACCCAGGGCTTGGGTCACCCTTTGTCATTCAGTTATGAGGCTGCAACAGACCTCACTGAGACACTGATGGCCTCCTGACAGTGGGTCCCACCGTGTTGCCAGAGGGACCAGAGCATTGCAGACTCTCAAACACCCCTAGCCTTTCCCAATCGTGTTGCCCTCAACAGTCCTTGTCATGGACGATGACAGTGGGCACCAGACTAGAGGGCTAGCACTGTTGAGCCTAAGCAAGAGTAGAGAAAGTTTGGTTGTTTGTTCTGCTACTGCATGCAGTAAGCCATGAGGCAGCTCGGTTTGGCCCTTGCAGCAAGGCAGCCTGGGTCTGCCTGAGCCCCGAGGGACAGCTATTCCTAGCGCCCTCTGAACTTTGCTTGATTCTTGAGTACAACTGCCACTCCAGTTCTAGCATGTTACGCCCTCCTCCAGACGGTCCACGTTCTCGAAGGAAAGCCTCTCTCAGAGGATACTGCTTCACCAAGTTGCTTGCCTGAGTCACCATCGGGCAGCACATCTCGCGGCCCCCTTTCGAGGGGTGACATCCCATTTCCTTTTTCTGTCAACTACCTCGCTGGCTAAATGGCCAAACGCGAGAGACGACGTGGCCAGCGAACCGCAGCCTGGACGTTACCCCCTGAACGAGATGCAGCTTCTGTGCCTGGGACACCTTCAGTGTCCCCTACCCCAACGGTGGGAAGCAGTGGCCTTCCCAGGCCTGGGACACCCTTCAGTGTCCCCCTGGGCCCTGGGCAGGAAGCAGTGGCCTTCCCCGCCTGGGACCCTTCAGGGTCCCCGAATGGGGGGACTACATACTCCTACCCTAGTGTGGAGCAAGCACTTGACTAGTAATCAAGACCCATGGGATTTCAGTGATCTCCAAGGGTGATTAAACTGACTCGGGGCAAGAAGTTCAGGTGCCAAAAGCCTTATAAGGACAAAACATTCAAGTCCCCGAATCTGGTACTGAAGTGAGACAGAGCAGATTCTTTAGAGTTTTGACAAAGATTTCATCTAGTAAGAAGACCCTGAACCCCATGGAGAGCTGGAAGAGATCAGAAAGGAAAACTTCCAGTCCTTCCGCGGAGGTTCCTGAGCGAGGAGTAACCCACTGGAGCAGGGAGCACAGACCATCTGACATGCGGCCTGACACCAGAAAAAAGAGCGGCTCAACTGCTGCGCTTGCCTGGGAAGGCGCAAGAAGCCCTCGACACACCTTACTGTGTTTGAACAACCTATGGACTTTGACCAGTCGGGCGCCAGAGTCCCTGCAACATCTTCAAGACACTGTGCTGAAGACTCCAGTGAAAGCCCAACGACAGATGACACAGTGCCTGCGCTTTTGCTGACTCTTCCACTGACCAACGTGGACCGGTAATCTCCCCCACATATTCGAGGGCCCCTGCAACCTTCCCCACCCGCCCAAGGAGCCTGGGATCTTCCACTTCTTCCCAAGATGCTCAGGGACTATCCCTCTCTACCCAGGAGGTTCTGGGAGGAGCCCAAATGCATCCAGGGACTATGGGACATCTCCCACATCTGCCCAGCCATCCCAGAGAGGACCTCCCACCTTTCCTGGGAAAGGAAAATCAAACATTGTCTCTTTCTAGAAGGGGTTTCAGAAATCCATCCTCTAGCCTAGGGGTCACTGATCCCCAAAGAGTTTTAGACAATCTCTTCTGACCAAGGGGCCCTCCCACAGGCCCCATCAGAGAGAGAAAGAGGTTCCAAACCTTCTTCTCCAAAACGGGGGCTCAGTGACTTTCATTTTCCCAAATGGTTTGAGCCCCACCACCTTCCCCAGAGGAGTTTAACACCTTTGACAGCTGCCGAAGCGGCTGAGTATTAATTTCTCATGAAGACAGGCAAGACAAATTCTCACCCCTAGTGCTCCTAAGCAATGCACTCTTCAAGTGAGTTGAGTCTGTCCTTGACCAAGGGAATTTTATAATTTCTTTGTTAAATCCAAGAGGGCTTTACAACTCCTCCACCATCAACAAATGGGCTCAGCTCTTCTTAACAGCTCCAAAGGGGCTAAGCCCAACCCCTATACCCCAAGTGAGCCTCACATCAGTTCCTACCTGCCCAGGCAGAAACAAAGGTATCCACACCTATAGCTGAGGGTCTAGGAACGTTGCCATTGCTGGAAGGGGGCCTCAGAGAGTCTCCACATATCCACAAGAGGTTCTAGAAAACTCCCCGAGTCTGGCTCAAGGACTCTTGGGTCTCTCTTAACACAGGCGCTATAGTGCCTTTGTAGCCTTCCCAGGGCCTCAGAGTTCTTCTGTGTCTGTCGAGGGGATTCCAGGATTGGGTTCATATCTGGCAGCAGAGGGTCAAAGACCTATTCTCTCTCTCGCAAAGGGAGATTCAAACCTAATCCTGCTATGAAAAGGGACCCTGCACCTTCCCACTGTATGTAAAGGGAGATGGAGATCCCCTCTAAACAAGGGGACTCCACAGTGTCCCTCTCAGACCAAGAGAGGGCTTCAAATATTCCCTGCTGTGTTTCAAAAAGGCCCTCCTGACTCGTCATCTGGCCCAAAATAGGCACACATATTCCAAGATGCTCCCCAGAGCCATGCAAGTTCCACATCTGCCCAGGATGGGGAGAAGAGGCAGGCTTCTCCTGCATTCTCAGGGGAATCTAGACCTTCCACATATGTAGGTGAAGATCTTGGAACCTCTGCATACACACCAGGGATGGCCGCACATTCCCCACCTGTCCAGCACTCTGAGTTCTACCCCTATCTGATAAAGGGACTGTGGGACAGGGGACACCTACAAAACGGTTTTCATTCACACCCGCATCCTCAGAAATGGCTCTTGGGATGTGACACATCTACAAAATATGTTCCAGGACATAGTCCATCTGTTCTCAGAGTTGTGGATCCAACCCTAGGTCATCAGGAGACTGTGGGATGTGACATGCTCATGCAAGAGTCTGTAGCCTTGTTCACATCTAGAAAAGGGGATTCTTGGATTCCACGCACACAAGCACTCCATTATGTGATTTCCATGACTTCTCTAGAGACTTGGGAAGTTTCCCAGCTCCCCAAGAGTATCAGCAATCTGCTGCTGGGGACACAAGAGGCTACAGAAACATTAAGCATCTGCACAAAGGACTGTTAGTCTTTCCACACGCCTCACAAGGGTCTCCAGAACATCAACAAATAATTCCAAAGTCTCTGAATTCCACTTATCTCCTACATTGGGCTTGGAACTATTTGCCTAAGTAGTTGGAAATGAAATGATATAAAAGGCTATATCGTCTTCTCACTGAACCAAATGGATCCAGGAAATTCCACAAATACACAAGTTGCTCAGGTAAATTCTTACTGCCCCTGAGGCCCCAGGACTTCCCACAGCCACCCATGATGCTCTAGAAGAGACCACACCTACACAGGAAGTTCTGTGTATCTTCCTTATTCCAGCCATGTAAGGAACACTTATGTGCACTAGACACATTATTAGTGCCTTCTATCTGGAGAAAGAGGCCCCAGGATCTATCACATGACTCATCCAGGTGATTTACCATCTTCCCACTACAGATAAGGACTCAAGAGGACCCTTCAAGAAGAAAATATTAGACATTCTCCTTCTCACCATGTGGACCTTCTATCATCCCTTCACTAAAAAGAGAAACTGATAGAGATCTTTCGAGATAGAGATCTAATTTCTTTCTTCTGACAATGACAGTTTCAACTTTCCTTCTAAAAAGGCTACAGCATTTTCAAAACTGAAAACCAAACAGAGTTGATGAAGTTCTTCCTCAGTATAAGACACTTTTTACTCAAGTCCAAAAGGAATCTGAGTGGCCCAAGGTTGACTAAAATATTATGAGATCCCACACTAATCTGGACAAGACTTTAAAGATTCTGATCTCCCAAGAGACTCTGAGGCTTCTCACCTACTTTTGGTTCAAGAACACCATCTCAACTGGAGCAGAAATCTTCACTGGTCAAGGGCAGGCAAATGCTCCTACGCCCAAGTGGCATCTGGTCACTTTCCAAATTTGACTTAGGTGAACCAAGGAAACTTCTCTCATCTGCCCCAGGGTCTGAGGGAAAGTCCACATCTATACAAAGAACTCTAGGATTTGTGCCATTAGCACAAGAGTGATCTGACATAACTTCTAAATCTTCCAAAACATCTAGCGATCCTTCTGCCTCCTGCTCTTTGCTGCAGAACGATTACAGTCCCAACTAGGGTTTCAGTACCACCTCCAGCACACGTGTTTGACCATCTCAGGAACTTCATCATCTGTCCAAGTGTTCCCAGGGACGTCACCATCTGCCCCAGGAGCTCATGTTCTTTACCATCTTCCCAGGTACATTAGAACTCTTGTGATCTGTCCCGCGACCAGCCAAGTTCTCTTCCATCTTCACTAAGTGATTCATACATTACTTCCACCTCCCAGGAGATGTGAGAGTTCCTCATCGAACGAGGATTTTAGGACTTGTCTCCCATGTTCAGGGCCTCAAATTCTTCATGCTCACCTAAATTTTACAGAGGCCTATGTAAATGCAGCAGATGGATATTTCCCACACCTACTGAGGGTGCTACTGATATTTTGCCTTCACCCAAGGGGCTTTAGGGACCTTTGTTATCTTTCCCAAGCAAGCAAGAGCTACCCATTCTGAACAAGGGTTGCTAGGAGTTTTGCCATTCGGTACAAGCAGCTCAGGAAATTTCTCCTTCAGGCTTCATGCGCTTCTGGACCTCATCAGAGAGTCCAGAGCTCCTGGCCTTCTGGGAAGTATACCAGGAGACCTTCGCATTTGCCAAGTTCATCGAAGGCACTGAGTTGTCTCAATATGGCTCATAGGGGTTCAAAATGACACTGTATCTGCAAAATGGCATCAGAGAAGTCTCTATCTAAAAGAGAGAAGATCTGAGACGGCTCATGTCAGCGGGACATTTCCCATTAAGAGTCTATAAATTTCAAGTCCACACAAGGGACTCCAGGATATCTTTGGTTTGTTCGTGTAATAGTGTCTTCAGGGGACCCTCACACGATTAACCCCTGTGAAAGTGAAGACATATTCCCATGCCCCAGGATCTCCAGGGCATTTGGAAAATGTCTGTGGTTAGGACTTACGGTATCTGATCACGATGCTTGGCACTTACCTATGAGGCACTCACACACATTTGCCATCTGCTCAAAGGATGCAACAACTCCCAGCACCAAGTCTAAAGAACTCCAGAACTGTCATTGGCAATGCAAGAACACTGGAACCCACTATGGCTCCCTATAAACCCACCATCTTCCAGGCTGCACAACGCTGTTTGGGGTGTGACCAAGACTATGCAGAATCACTTGTCACCTAGCTTAGAGTTCTGAGCAAGTTCCATCAACAAACTGGTTTGGGGTCATAGACGTTGAGACCTCACCCAGAGACTCTTGATATTTGCCATCTTACTAGCTTCTGTCACGAAGTGTCTGAATGCTCCCACCTGCTCCAAGAGCTCTGGAAAAATGTGTCTGTTAACGGGTCTGAAAAACTTCTTTCTTGTATCTGAACAGGGTGCCTCGGGTAGTTCCCTGTCTATGGAAGGAAACTCAAATACATGCATCATTTCTCTGTGTAGGGGTGTCGAATCTTGCTCCTCTACCAAGTTGGTAAAATGCGTAGAAGTGTGTATGCCCTTCACAAATTGTTCTAAGTGTGCTCCAAGTGTTTTAGAGTTCATAGGAGCTTTGTCATCTGCTCTGGAGAATATGTCACTTTCTCATTAGCCATCGAGTCACCAGAGCATTCACAAAATGCCAAAGCAGGTGTGGGGTCTTTCGGTCTGCCACAGGGTCCCTAGGACCTATGGCATTTGCACAAAGTCTTTGGAAAAATCCTTATCTGATAAGGGCTTATAGAAATGACAAGCATCTTCCTGAAATGGAAGTGGAAACCCTCTTTCCAGACAGATGGGGTGGTGAACCTGTCCACATCCACAAAAGAGAGAGCAGAAAAAGATAGTCATCTGCTGAAAGACCAGAGAATCCTCCTACTTCTTTACAGGAGGCTTCAAGGCAATCTCCTGATCCAAGACCCTACCAACATTCACTATCTGGCACAGAGGCTGGGAATCTTCTCATCTAGTCAGGGATCTGAAGTGATTTTGGTACCTATCGGGAAGGTGTAGAAGACTCACCTTCCACACAAGATGCACAGAAAATTCTCCATCTACTTCACAGGCCCTAGAAGCTTTGGTATGATACACAAGGGCCACTTCAATTTCATACACCTGCGAAACTCTCTCATTAGGGGGATTAGAACACTCCACTTTCCAGAGGGGTTCCAAGAGAGCCCAGTTTGTTCAAAATGTCTTGGCCATCTGTCAACTAGAGGAGAGGCTGTAGAGTCCCTCTCGTGTCTGCTCAAAAGGCCAGATATTTCTTCCATTTGCTGCAGAACCTTCAGAACTTTCTTCATTACAAAATGTGACCTGAGCCCCTCCCCTTGTCCTCAAGAGGGAGTGGCAGCTTTTTCTTTCTGGAACGAGGGTCTCCCAGGCCACATCTCTATCCATCTGCTGCTCCTAGGACCATTGGCAACTGGACTAGGGACTGAGAACCTTCCCTATCTTGGAGATGTTACTGTACATCTGTTCTACCTGTGACCTGTGGTTCATGCACAGCTGCCATCTACTTGGGTCTTCAGCATCTAAGCATTATAGCCAGATGAAAGGTGGGGCCTTTTGCCATTTGTCCATGGAGGTCTTGGACCTTTCTCAATCTGTTCAAAGGGCTCCTGGTATGACCAAGTCCTCAGAAAGGGCTGTAGAATATTTGCCTAACCAGTCAAGGGGCTGTAACATTCATCTGGTTCCTGGAGGGCTAATAAAATCTCTATCTGAGCAAGGTCATTCACTACATTCACCATGTGTCACAGGAAGCTTTGGGGCCTGCTCTACCTGATCAGGGAGCTGAATCAATCTTTGTTGGTGCCCCTAGGAGATACACAACATGGCCACCTCTCTGGGCTGACAAGGTGCTCAGGTGCACAGTACCAGATCTATCTCCTTAGGTCTTCAGGATGCTTTGTTAACTATAGAGAGCATCCTAAATTGTCCATATCAGCCTGTGACAACCTGTGTCCACAGCCATCCACTGTAGATGCAAGAGCTTTCACATCATCTCCAGAGGTCTGGGACCATCCAAATCTGCCAAGAGGGAATCCAGGGATACTATTCAACCAAAGGGCAGGCTGTACAATATTCTCCAACAGCCTTACAAACTAACAGAACACTGTCCCCAACTCAAGGGGTGTGGAGGGCATTTGTCATCTGCCCCAAGTGCTCAGGAACCTTCTCACTTGACCCAGGGAATCTAGACCAACCATATCTTCCCAGTCCTCAGAAAACTTCCATATTGACTCAAGGGATGCTGGGCTCCTTCAGCTCTGCCCCGGAGTCTCCAGAACCTTCTGAAACCCCCTAAAATCTTGTGGGAACTCCAACAATCCTCTCAGAGGAATCATGAATGTTTCTTATCTGTGATAGAGCCTGTGGATTTTTTTCTGCATGGCAGTCTCAGAGACTCAGTAAGTTTACCATCTGCTCCACAGCCTCTACAACATTCTTCATTACTACCAGTGACTTCAGTAAATTCTCTAAATGGTGAAGGGGTACCAGCATCTATCCTGCCTTCACAAATGATTCTACACATGTCACCATCAACAGGGGAGGGGACTCTAGAACCTTTGGCATCTGTCAAAGGTGATGGAGAAATTTTACATTAGAAAAAGATAGGTGTAGGTAGACAGTCTATATCAGCACAGGGGATTTTAGGATCATCACTACACCACAGGGGATCTAGCATCTACTCCATATCCCACAGGGAGACAGAGAGCCTCCCTCTACCCAAGAGGCTACTTAAGGACTCCTGTCTCTTCAAGGAGCTCTTGAACTACCCATACTCAAAATGGGGCTTTAGGAAATTTGTCATCTGATCATGACCTAGGAAACATTCTGACTCCCCTCAAGAGGATTGTAGACAGTCACTGTTTATTCAAAGTCCTTCAACATTCACGATCTGCTGTAGAGGCTGTAGACCTTCTTTGTAGCCAGGGAATTAAAAAAACTTTTGTTATCCACCCTAGTGGCTGTGAAAGCTTCATCATCAGCACCAGATGTCCAGAAACCTCTTCAAACCACTCTAGGGACTTTACCTAATCTCCGATCTAATCAAGAGCCTCAGGGACATTCTAGGTCTATTCAGGGTGCACTGGAGTTCTTCTTTCAAGTTCAGGGCTCCCAAAACATACAGCGTATTGCCCGGTGGTGCTGGGCCACAAAGAGATCTTTCCAAAGTAAGCAAGGACATTTGTCTTCCAAGGCTGAGTCTCAGATACATTACTATCTGTCCAAAGCACTACACTGGCCCTTGCCATTACCTCGGTGGCTACTTCTGCACATTTACAACATGATCAAGGATCTCGTGGATCTTCTTTTATCAGTCTCAGGGGATCTTAGCACAAGTGCTGTCTAACCAACTCTGCAAAATCTGCTCAGGGAACTCTGGGCCCTTCACCTCATGTGCCCAACAGTTCTACAGCATCCAGCATCTTCTGCAGCAGATCTGGGACCACCTGAATCTGTCCAGCACACGCATAAGAAATTCTCTTCTGGAAGGCTTTGAAATGTTCCCATGTGTCCCAACGGCTACAGGCACACATTGTTACATATGTTATGACTCCTGGACATGGTCCAGTATTACAAGCAAGTACAGCCCCTTGCCCAAGTTTACCAAAAGAAGATATGTCATGCCTACATACACAAGAGGATCTGGATCTGAACACAACAACACAAGGCTCTCTAAAACTTCACCCACCTGCTCGGGAGCCTGGGCCACTTCCGGTGCAAAAGTCACTTTGGGGAAGTCCACATCTGCAACATGGTATTGAAGGATATTCAGATTCTACTACAGAGATTCTAGGGTGTAATAAAAAACATGAACAGAAGGAATTAGTAGTTTGTCCACTCTGCCCTAGTGCCTATGGCAATTTCTTTATCTTCACAAGGAAGTCTACGAACTTGTTCATCTGCCCAAGAGACTCAGGGGCCATCTCTATCTGCCCAGGGTTCTTTAAAACTATCCTCACCCACACAAGGAATGGTAGGATTGTGCCATCTGCTCAAAGTGCTTTAAAACATCCAACTTCTTCCATGAGGCTCCAAGGGTTTTTCCTTTCTGCAAAACATACTGTACAAGGGCCATTTCCTTCCCTGGGCTACAGGATGTGTCCTATCTAAGGAGAAAACTAAGGATCTCTTTGTCATCACCATTTTGCACCAGGTATTCAAGAATATCCTCTTCTGTCCCAGGGACTCTGGGACCATTTGTGTCTTCTAAAGGGCATAAGGAACTCTACACAACTGCAGGGGACTTTGCCAGTGCACAGTTCTTTGCCATCCATTCAACGACCCCAGAACATTTCAGTCAATTCTGGGATGGGGACAACACCGCGAGCTCCCAGAGCACTTTGGGGCATTTGCCTCATGGGGAGAGGGTGTGAATCTTCTCAATCTGCTCCAGGGACTATGGGACAATTGCCATCACCCAAGTGCCTGGAGTGACATTCAAGCTCTGCCCAAGGTGCTAAGCAGAATCTCTTCCTCTAGCCAAGGGTATGTAGCATCTTTGAAATCTGCCCAAGAACCTCTGGAGCTTTCCATATCAGCCGGGGCAGTGCTACATACATCTCTGTCTGCTCAAGGGGCTCTACAGTTCTAGCACCTTGGCCAGAAGGTCCAGAACCATACACAAACTTCACAAACACCAAAGCTGCTGTGGGATCTTCCTCATCTGCTGCAGGGCATATGGGTCTCTCTGCCTCACCACAAGTGACTCCATCTTCTTCTCATTCTCATGAAGGTGATGTCAGACTTTGCCAATCAGTACAAGGGCTCTAGGATTCTGGTATCTAGCAGGCAGGCAGGGGGACAGTTCTTATCTGCTGAAGGCACACTGGGACTCGCCCACATCTGCACAACACACTGTTGGAACTATGCCACCAACTGATGGAACTCTGGGGTCTACCCAAACACCCAGGTGACATGAAATCTTTTGCCATCTGATCAAAGGCCTCTCATAACCTTCCTTACCTACAGAAGGCATTGTAAGAAGACATCAAGCTGCTGAAGGGCCTGTGTATAAGTCAGACTGTCCCATAGTATCTCCAGGACTATCTGTGTCTCCACAGGGGCGTATAGCACCATTGGGCTCTGATCACGGATCTAGGGAAACACCCCGTTTCTTCTCAAAATCACTCCAAGAACTCCAGGCTGCCCAAAATTCCCCACAACATGCAATTTCTGTCTCAGGTCTTCCAAATCCTTCCCAATCTGTACAGAACACTCAAGATCTCTGTCATCTCTTCCAGGTACTGGAACACATGCGCCTTCTGCCCCGGTTCTCAGAAAATGTTCCCAGTTCCGTAAGCTCGGGGCATCCTGAAACTTTGCCATATGTTGGTGGGCCTTCAAATTCCCCCGTTTGTGAGGGGACTCTGTGTCCTTTTTTCATCTCCCCTAGGAGATCTTGATCATTTGAGTTCATTCCTCTGGCAATCTGGAATCATCATATCCCGCACCAAAGAAACTTGGTCATTTGTCATATGTCAGAGTGCCCTGCAGGAAATGCTCCATCTGTCCCGGTCCTAGAGAGCTTTCACCATTGTGCAAAGTTCCTAGAGGACAGTCATCCAATGTTTCCAGGTGATCCAGACCACCTCTTTCTCCTCATTGCCATCCACAACTTACGATATCTGCAGAATGTTCAGCATCTTCCAAAGCGACTCTTAGAGTCCTTGTCATCTTGCTGCGAGCAGTTTAGGAACACTCCAATCGACAGAGGTGCCAGGGACAAGTGTCGCATGTGGAGAGTCTATGAAACTTTCTTCACCTCTTGCAGGGACTTCTGTATATACCTTGTGTTTCAGATCATATGCGACCATCCTCTTTAGAACAAGGGGAGTCAAGCAACTTCTCGTGCTCAAGGAGCTTTGCATTCCTGCCTATCCACAAGGGTCTATAGGGCGTGACCACATCTACACAAACGTCCCTAGACATCCCCCATCTTGTCCAAGCACTTTCAGGCACTTCCTACAATGACACAGTACAGGCTCACAGTCGCTTACTGCACAGAACCCAGTAGCATATTCTCCATTAACCCCAGTGTCTCAGGGATATACTCACCCCTTGCACCAAAGATGGCAGGAACATTGAAATCACCCCAGTGGTGTCCGAGAATTTCTCTAACTGCACAAGGGTCTGTCAAACTGCTGACATCTCCACGGAGACTCTAAGATATTCAACATCTGTACCAGGTGCATGCAAAACATCTTACATTTATCCCAGGACATGTGGTATTCGATGCAGGGACTCTGGAACTTTCCATCAGGGGGGGGGGGGGGGGGGGGGGGGAAGGGACCTCTTGCTGTTCCACACTTACACAGGACACTCTAGATCTTATGTTTCTTCCCAGGAACCTCCTCAGACTTTACAGTTTGCTGCTAAACAGGTCCAACAAACAAATCCATCTATTTCAGACTCTTCACAATCTCTGCCTTCTTCAAGGAGGCACAAAAATTCCTTATGGGAGAAGGAACCGAGACCTCTCATCCCTAGGGCCTATGGAAATTTCTTTATCTGTTCAAGTGTATTCAGGACCCTTTGATATCCTTCGAGCGTGGAGGACCATGTCTATCTTCACAGGGTACTCTGGGTGCTTCTACCAGTACATGTGCCAATCTAGGTGTTTCAATTCTTCAAGAGGGGATTTGTGGAGTTTCACCATCTACTCCAGTCACTCTAGATCTTCTCCATCTGCCCAGGTGGATTTAGCAGGGTCTCACTGTCTCACAGTCTCTGAGAACACTGTCTGCCCACGATGTTTCAGGAACATTGACAGCTACCTAAGGCTATGGAATTTTCACGAGCTAGGCCAGGGGATACAGAATCTTTGCCATATGCCCAAGATGATCTAGAACTCAGGTCTCTCTCCATTGGAAAACTCAGGGACCTTCCCTAAATTGTCCAGGGGGAATTAAAGTATTGCTATCTTCCCAAGGGGATTTCAAAACTGCTCTGTCTACCTCCTGGCCTGTACAAACTTTGCAATGTTCCTCAGGGGTTTAGGACGTTTCTCACTTCTATCCAAGATGTTGGGGCTTTCCTACCTCTGAAAATAATTTAGGACAGTCCACATCTTTACAGAAGTATCTAGAATTTCACAGAGTCCCCAGTTTTCTGGAACATTCTTCATATTCCCAAGAGTATCTGGAAACTACCCAACCTAGACCAGCTTCTAATTCCTTACGAGAACAAGTGGTAAAATGTGTCTGCACTTGCCAAAGTGACTCTGTAACAATCACCCCCTCAGGTAGGGGTATGAAGGAAATTCACCGTTTCCACCATGGAGTTGTGTGCTTGTCTACATCAGCACAAGGGTCTCTTAGACATCTGTCATTTGCCCAGGGGTCTCTCGAGAAACTTCTACATCTTCCGGCCAAAGTGGTAGGCCCCACCTATAGCCGGGAGTCTGTAGCACAAAGTTCCCATCTGTTTCGGGAGACTGGACTTCTCCCATCTGCCCAGGGAATGCTGAGAACTTGCCATCTTCCCAAGTTAGTCTAGAAAATCATCTTCTGTCCAGCCAAGTGTAGAAGCTTATTACACGCGTTAAAGGTGCTCTGGGCAGCAACACCAGCCTCATTCCCTAGCATATCAGGGACCTTCCCAATGCACTCCAAAGGCATCAATAAAGCTGCCACCTCCCCAAGTGCTTAAAATTGCAGAATCTTCATCAAGGACTCTAGGAACTTGCCATCCCTCCCAGGAACTCTGGGGATATCATATTGGGCTGGTTATGCTGTCTGCCCTTGTGATTCTGACCAAAAAGTCTCCAAGGATCATCAACATCTCTCCAGGAAACTTTCAATTTTTTCCCTTCTCTTAAAGGTTCATGGGGACTTGCCTGCTGTTCCAGGGACCTTGGACATCTTCTTCATCAGCCCCATTGTGTCCAGAATTGTCTATATCTGCCCAAGGCTCTAAAGAACCTTCATCACCTCAGCAAAAGTGTTTGGGACATTTTCACTATCTACCTGCGGCTCTGGGAATTTCCCCCCATCATCACAAGAGTTTGGGGAAATTCAAATTCCGATCAAGAGCCTCCAGAAACTTCACATCTTCCCAAGAGAATCTTGGACCTTTCTGGACCCAAAAGTCTTTAGCATAGTCACCATCTGCTCCAGGATAGTTGTAGACTTTCAGTCTTCACATGCAGCCTAAAAAATCACATACTATCCAAGGTGCTAGAGTAACACCACTTATCTGCCCAAGGGTCTGTAGAATCTGCACCATCTGTTCAACATGTTGTAGGAATTCAGGCTCTTTTGGAGGACCCCGGGTCCTTCCCAAGTGGCACCAGAGACAGCAGAATCTTTGCCATCTTACCAAGAGATTTACAACATTTTAAAATATGTCTCTACGACTCTAGTGAATTTGTCGTCTCATCATAGAGGAATTGAAACTTTCACCATCAGCCCAAGGTGCTGTGGGTTTTCTATTTCTGAACAAAGGACATTACCATCACTATCACTTTCAAAGGAAATCCTGGAACATTCTCCATCTGACCAAGGGTCTAGAAATCTGCCCCCATCTCAAAATGGGGCCTTAAAGCCTTCACTAACAGACCAAGGTTTACAGGAGGGGTCTTCAGGTGAAAAGGTTACTCGACAAGAGTCACCACCTCCAAAATATATTTAGGAAATACATTGTCTGGCCCAAGGGGCTCTGGGGCTGTCTATACCATCACTAGAACCTCTTGGACATTCACCTTTGCTCAAGGTTCTCCCAATACTTCCTTGTCATATCAAAGTCTCCAGCCCTTGTTTGCACCAATGGCCTTTAGGACAGTCATCATCTGATCCAGGAGATCTTGGACTTTCTGAATGTACTCAGGGGACACCAGGAACATCACCATCCACCCAAAGTTCTCTAGAAATAACATCTTCTACCCATACGATTATAGAAACTTCATCATCTGTCCAAGATTTCTAGACATCTGCCCTCCATCAGGGCAGATTCTACAACCTTCCTTCCTTATGACAGAGACATCAGAAAAACTTGCCATCTTCCAACGAGACTTGTAATGTATCAGACACCTCCTCGGGGAACTTTGGAAACCTTGCCATCTATACCAGGGTCTTTGGGTCCTTCAATATCTGCCCAACATTCTGGGCACCTTCTATATCTGAAAAAAGAAATTTTAGGACCATCAATGTCACCAGAGAAATCTCCGAACCTATCCACCTGATCAAGGGTCTCTGGAGACCCACTTATCTGTACCTGGGTCTGCTGGGCACCCACCCCATCAGAACAAGGTTGTCAGAAAATATCTTCAAGTGTACAAGGAGACTTCAAAATCTCAGCAAAGCTGTTTAGCTTTATTGCATGCACAAGAAGCTCTAGGGCTGCCCATATCAGCACAAGGTCCTCTGACCACCATCTGCACAAGGGACCAAAGACACTTCCTTGTCATCCCAAGAGAGTGCAGGCCCTTTGTGCGGTCATCATATGATCCAGGAGATCTGGAGATTTTGAATTCAACCAGGGTACTTTAGCAACATTGCCAAGTACTCAAAATACTCTAGAAACACCATCTTCAACCCATGGGATTATAGGAAATTTCACCACATTCCCCAAGCTGGTGTAGGATTTCCACATCCTACAGTTGAGCCTCTGCAACCTTGTTCACTTGCTTCAGAGACATCACAATCTTTCTACAATTAACAAAAAGGGCTTAATCTTCAGAGTCTGTGTCAGGGACCTCTAGAATCCAAGTCTCTGCCAGGGGCTCTGGGAATTTGGGAATCTGGACCAAGGTGCTTCAGGCACTTTGGTATCTGACCAAGAGAATCTGGGTCAATCAGCATCTCTCCATGATACTCTAGGAACACATCAAAACAGCCCAAGAGCCTCTAGAACCTGTGCCATGTAAAAAAGAAAATGTGGACCCCCATTTTC
>NW_026127051.1:0-71177 GCF_943737965.1 Phodopus roborovskii | reverse complement strand
CTGAAACTTGGAGAGATTGTATGCAAATTAATGACCAAGTTCTGATTAAATCCTGTTATATTATATTATTCCCATAGTGTGTCCCTTCAACTGTGCAATGTACTTTTCACCATGTCTGCTGTAGTCCATAGTCCGAAGCTCCATCTTTATTTTATCAAAGAAATGGGAGAACCAAGATTGATACGTGCTCAGGAGCAGACACATCTGAATCAAGAATGTTCATATACAAGAGTTGCTCACTTTCTTCCACAGTCCCTGAAAACTGCTTTGTTCTCTTAAGCAACCAGTTTGTTCTGATTTCGTTTCTAGATATAGGTAGTTCACATGGATAAACAGTTCAATGCTTGACTCTTAAATTAAACACAATACACATGAAAATTGACCATAAAAACATTGCTTTACTTTGAAGGAGATATAAATGATTGCACGAATTTCGAGCAGCCTGTGATGAGTCCTTTAAAAATACAAATATTTTAGCTGGTAGATTTTTTTTTTTGAGATAGGAATTTATAAAGCCCAGACTAGGATCAAACTCTCTATGTAGCCTAACATGAGCGTTGAATTTCTGATCGTCTGGCCTTCACCTCCTCATTGCTGGGATTAAAGGCATGTATCACCATGCCCAGTTTTATAAAGCTGCCCAAGGACTGGACCCAAGACGTCAGTGCACCTTAGGCAAATACTCTACAGATTAATCTACATCCCCAGCCCTTCACTAGATTTTTGAAAGTGTCTTGGGCCTCATTATGAATGCCTGTGATTGCAGCTCTTTAGAAAGCTGCATGCAGCAAGAAGATCACAAACTCAAACACTACCTGGACTACAGTGTAAGTCTCCAAAGCTTTGGCCTGGGCAACTTCATGAGATCATGTCTCAGAATACATTAATAACTCAATGATGGAAGTACCTATGTAGCAAACATTGAGTCCAAAAAATCCCTCCTCATTATAATATACACACACTAAAATTCATACAGTTTAGCAGCGGCCAGTTGAAATGGCTCACCAGGTAAAGGCACTTTCTGCCAAGCCAACAACAACTCTGAATTTTTTTGATTCCCAGAATCCACATGGTGCAAGGAGAGATACTACTTCCCTAAGGTATCCTGACCTCTGCCAAGATACAAATGCTCTGGTATACATAAACACAGAGAAATAGCCTTTCAAAATGTAAAAATCAGTAAAAAATAGTAATCAGCTTTTTAAGAGCATTTGTCAGTAGAACTTTGGGGTTGAGTTAGAGCTCTCATACTTGGTATGTATAAATCCCCTGGTTCAGTTTTAACCAATGCAAAATCAATAAGGATATATATATATATATATATATATATATATATATATATATATACCGTATTACAACTAAACACAGAATTTCATAAGCTTTTGCACAAAGTATACCACTTTTGCTGGTGGTAAAGCACTTGCTTAGGAAGTAGACCTGGTTTAACACCCTGTTACCAACAAAAAAGACAAAAATACTCATCAACTTCCAATTGATTGGTGAAGTGGTCTTAGATAAGATAGTTAAATTTTTTTGCTAGGTGTGGTAGTGGCATGTACCTATAATCCCGGCACTTGGGGAGGCCGAGAACAGAGCATCACTGTAAGTACAAGGCTAAATAAAATGATAATGGTGAAACCCTGTCTCAAACTCAAAGCTCCAAACAAGTGTGGACATAAAATAGTTAATATTTTAGTGGTGCCAGAATTAACTGCTATGAATCACACTTCATTGACACTGTGGTAAAAATTCAAAATATGTACTGCAACCTAGAAGAATGCATAAGCCACTGACTGACCTTCTCTTTACCCTTTGCTCACTTTGCTAGAGGCATGCTAGATCTGCAGTGTTCCCAAAGAACACCGCATGCACATCTGCATTGCACACTGGTGGCTCTTTTCCCCTGCCCTTACTCTAGATTTCTGCCTTTGCCTCACACAAATCTGTATTCAAATGGAAACCCGCACAAAGGCCTTCCTTAACCATTCTGTCTAAACAGCAACCTCCACAGTGTGATTATAACCAGAGTTACTCAACTTCAGCGCTGTTTATATTTTGAGCTGCAGCATTGTGGTGTTGCCTAGTGGAGCAAGGGTGTCTTATGGGCTGTAGGAGATTTCATGGCATCCTTGACTCTACCCACTGGATGCCAGGAGCATCATCTACCCATTCTGATGTGGCAATCAGGAATGTCTTCAATTTGAGCTGCATGTTGAGATGCGAGATTATAATCCCAGCTCATACAAGGCTGAGTGATGCACAAGTCATGGTGCAAATTCTAGACTAGCCAGGGCGCCATTGTAAGGCCCTGTTTTACAAACAATGCAAAATAGTCCAGACATTTCTGAATTTCTCAGCTGCAGGTGGTGACGAGGGCAGGGGATAACTGCTGGTCTAATCCTCTTCTCTGCTTTAAATTTTCCCTCCCCAAGTAATATTCACATCGTTACATTGAGTTATGTCTTATAGCCATACTTGCAGCTCTATATGTGTATTCTGGTTAGAATGTGGATTCAAAAGTGCAACACATTCTGTGCCATCTTTGGTTCCAAGAACAATACTTAGCAGACATTTTTGTTATTCTTATTGTTTCTGAGATAGAGCTGTACCCCCTGGCTGTCCTGAAACTCTGTAGACCAGGCTGGCTTTGAACTCACCGAGTTCTTAGGATTAACACCACCCTCACCCTACCTTGGCAGAACCTTTAAGTAAATTCCCTAGCCATAAAACATTTCCATTAATAAAGGAGTAGAGTGATCATCTTGGGCCATTTTCTTATTTGCAGATTACTTCTTCCTTTAGATTTAAATTTATCACCTTCCTATCTCTGGTAAAAGGGAAAATTTATTCACACACATATGCATACATACATGTATACATAATGCCTGCTTTTTCAAAAAGCCAGCTTATAGTCATTCGCTGGTGATTTTGCCCCAACTTTCATACTTTGAATAATCATTATTCATTTGTGCATTTGTATGTTCTATTAAAACTATATTAGCACCAAAATAAAAATGATTTATAGAATCATTTTAAACATCTGCTTTATTCAGGACTTTCTTTATTCTTGTAAACTCTCTATTGTCTTAGATTAACATTTGTTTACATTAACTGAAAAAAAATGGCCCTGAAAGCAATTGCTTCATATTAGATGTGCTTTGAGATAGAACCAGTGCGATGCCTTAAAAACATGTTTTGCAAAAAGAAAAATAGAGCTGGAGAGATGGTTCATCAGCTAAGAACACCTGATTGCTCTTCCAGACGGCCTGGGTTCAATTCCCAGAATCCACACAGCAGCTCACAACTGTCTGCAACTCCAAAATCTGACACCTTCACACAAACATGCAGGCAAAACACCAATGCACATAAAATATAAACAAATAATTTTTAATAAAGAAAAAATAAAGGATAAAACTCTGTAGTGAGAGAGATATTCACTTTGTCCACACCTGTGGCACTGTACCTTGGCCAGAGACCCAGACCTTCTGGGGAACTAGGTCTGGAGAAGGGGGCCCCAGATCGCTTTCTTGCCTGCTGTATGGGGACAGAGAGCATCTGAATGCATCCTTGGGACCAGGAACCTGCTGGTGTTCATCTGTCTATGTTCTGAAGTTATTTCTCCCTGAATAAACACCTATTCAGCCTATCTGTTTTCCCCAATCCTTATTAAAACCCCTCAATAAAACTCCCACATAGGTACAGTAGAAATTATGCTCTACCATGACAAAATTTTTCTGTTTTCTTTTGTGTTGTTTTTTGCCTTCGTGTGACAGAATTTCTCTGTATAGTTTGAAGCCTGTCTCTGGAAGTCACTCTACAGACCAGACTGGCCTCAAAATCTCAGAGATCCACCTGCCTCTGACTCCCAAGTGCTGGAATTAAAGGCATGTGCCACCGCCAAGGCCACCACCACCCGAGTGACTAAGTTTTGTTGGTGTACATAAGTATTATTTTAAAGACTCTTCTTGGTTCTATTATTTAATAACTATTAACCAGAAACTCTACTTTCTTATAATCAGAGATGCTTTGTTTTTATTTAATTCTTCTAAATTTCATTTTACATTCCAACCACAGTTTTCCCTCCCACCCCTCCACCTGCCCTCCTCCTGTTGCTTCCCCCCAAGCCCACCCCCAGTCCACTCCTCCTCAAGGGTAAGGACTCTCATGAGGAGTCAACAAAGTCTGACACAATAGGTTGGGACAGGGTCAGGCCCCTCTCCCTTACATTAAGGATGAGCATGGCATCCCACCCTAAGGATTTGGCTCCAACAAGCTGTGCTCATGGACCAGGTTTGTATCATGCTCCCACTGCCAGGGGCCCCTCTGATAGTTTAAGCTTCACAACTGTCTCCACATATGGAGGACATAGTTTGGTCCCCTGAAGTCTACCGCCATTGGTCTAGAGCTTGGTTCACCTGTCTCTGTAGATTTGTCCATTATGATCTTGACCTCCCTTGGCCCATATGTTTCTCTCCTCCCTTTCTTCCTTCGACTGGATTCCCAGAGTTCGACCTGGTGCTTAATTGTTGTGCATCTTTGTGTCTGGTTCCATCAATTGCTGGATGAGTTAGGTGTAGTGATCAATCTGATTACAGGGGTAGAACAGTTCAGGCACCCTTTCCATTATTGTTAGGGGTCTTAGCTGGGATCATTTTTGTGGATTCTTGGGAGTTACCTAGGCACCCGTGGCTCTCTCTCTGATAAGGTATCTCTTCCCTTGCTCTTCCACTGCACAGGGATTCTATTTTTTAAGTAAAGCTTTTGTACACATTGTTTAAAATACAAGATACATGATATAAACAAAACATTGCCCTTTCAGTTAAAATATACATTTCCCCTTCCAAACATCCTTACATTCCAAATGATAAAAAAAGATTGTAATTAAGCATGCATGTGGAGGTGATAATATCTTCTTTTTTATATAACAGTCTTACATATATTTATTTCTAATCATTTTTCCTGTTGTATCTTTTTGTTTTTTTCTTTGTTTGATTTTTTTCCTTCCTTTCCACAAAGATCTCAACAGCAATGGGTTCATTTGTGACTTATGAACTTCAAGGAGCTTTCCTGGCAGCTAATCCATGCCGCTGCCGGGATATAAAGTGAGAGAAATTATTTAAAAACTCATGCTGGATGGGTGACAGAAACAAAGATGGGAAGATAAGTTTTAATGAATTTGTTTACGTAAGTATGGGGAAAGTCTGGGATTATTAGAAGTCATTGTTGATCCATTGTTTAGTGGGAATCTTAAAATATAAATACTATTGTATTGAATAGTTAAATATGTCATGTTAGTACTCCACTACCGAATAATAGTGCTGTCATTCTGCTCACTGAAATTCTAATTATTACAGCCACGAGGATACATAACAAAATATCAAGAAACGGTACATTGACAGAGACAAAGCTATAGCACAACACCACAGTGGGCAGAAACAGTCTCCTTTAGGGACTTCAATATGGGGATCTTTCTAGGACGCTTAAATGACATCTTTGGAATCACTCTTTCTCTCCCCATAGAGCATGCAATTGTGCTTCACGAGTTTAATGATGTCATACTACTCAGTTTTAGAAGCTTTGTGTTCTGAACTTTCTGATTAGAAGATGTTTTCTAAGCCCTGTACTAGTAGTATTTAACTGAACCATTTTCTCCAGTAGGGTGATCATTTTTGATAATTACAAAGCTAGAAACATGTTCTTTGAGTCTGTTGTAAGAGACATTTTACAGTCTTTGTTTTCTGGTCTAATGTCATCAATTATTCCTCAAGGTTCTTGGCTGATTGTATAACTTCTCCCCTGTAACAGTTTAGCTCCGGCGGCCTGCAGCATGGGTGACAGGCACGTGGTTCTTTATCAAGATCTAACTATTGTAGCTGCCTGCAATTAATATGGATTTTATTGACTTACAGATTTTCAGTCTAGATTTGTTAACAAATTATTGCAAGATGTCTTTTTTAAGAGCAGTTGCTTCTTCTCTCAGATAAGAATCACCCCTAAGAGGGGACTAGAGAGACGGCTCAGCAGAGAGCATTGGCTGTTATTCCAGAGGTCCCTAGTTCAATTCCCAGCTTACCAAAAGGTGGCCCACAAACATCTGTAATGAGATAGGGTTCCCTCCTTCTGGTGTGCAAACCTACATGCAGACAGAAGCCAAGGTATACATAATAAACAAATAAATCTTTAAGAAAAAAACAAAAAACAAAAGAACACCCTTAAGGGGATGGATGAATGGCTCTACAGTTAAGATTACTGGCTGCTTTTTCTAGAGGGACCTGGGTTCAACTCCCAGCACCAACATTGCAGCTCACAACTGTAATCCCAGTTCCACAGCATCCAACACTCCCTTCTGGCTTCTTCAGGCACTGCACATAAGTGGAGCACAAATAAACATGTATTATAAACATAAAATTAATTTAAAAAGAAACACCCTAAGGGCAGACATGGCAGTGCATACCTTTAATCACAGCAGAGGTAGGTAGATCTCTGTGGTTCAAGACCAGCTTGGGCACCATAGCAGAATTCAAGGCCATCCATGGCTGTAATTGTAAAATGAGACCCTGTCTCAAAAAAGAAACAAGGGTGTTTGGTGTTCTTATTTTTATTTGGGTTAGGGCTTGTTTTATAGTTTGCTTCTGAGTCTGTGGCCTAACTAAAGAAGGAACATCCTGCCTTTGCCTCCAATGAGCTGAGGGAGAAAGGCATGTACTACCATGTCTGGTCCACCCTAGTATTATTTATTCATTTACTTGGTTGTTTGGTTGTGATTTTTGTGGTGAGGGATCAAGACAGGGTTTCTCTATAGCTTTGGAGCCTGGTCCTGGTACTTGCTTTGTAGACCAGGCTAGCCTCAAACTCACAGAGATCCACCTGCCTTTGCCTCCCAAGTGCTGGAACTAACGGTGTGCACCACCACCGCCCTGCCATTTACTTGGCATATTTTTAAGACTACCTTTTTGGCTATGTAGCTCAGACTGGCATTCACTTTGTGATCCCTTGCCTCGGCATCCTAGTGCTGATTTATACCATAATGCCTGAGTATTTACAATATATTGAAGTGACTGAGTTTATCTAGAACTTATTAGGCATTCTTTTCAATATACTCCAAACTACTAATTAGTGTTCAATACTTGTCATCAAGAACAAACCCACCTGTCCTTCTCTTCATTTTATCTTGGCACCAAGATAGCTGCAATTAGAACATATGCTCTCACGAGATACCATGACTCACTATGGCAAGTGAATTTCCAGACATGTTCCATTCTAGATTAGAACTAAAAGTATACACCATATGGTCAGAAACAAATGGACCACTTAATCAACAGTCATGTGGGGTCAGCTGGTTGTTTGAAAAACTACAGACTCATGTCCTGATTATCATAAGTTCTTGCCATTTTCCTTTTGAAAGAGCCCCAGTTTCCTCCCATCATTTTCTGTCTTTCAGATTCTGGCCAAAGTCTTTTGCTTTGAATTCTGTGTTCAATAGTGTTACAAATGATTTATGATTTGAGCACTTGCATGTCTCCTTATGTAACTTGCATGGGTCCGCTGTGAATTTAAAGCATTACCAAAGCAGTAATGAACTACCATCAGTGGCGTTTGATACAACTTACAGCTGAGAATCTTCGTTATCTACTAGAAAGAAGCAGCCTGAGCTAATAGGATTTGGTAATCCAACTGGTAATGTTGAGGGCAAAATTATAAATGTTCTATACAGAAAATGATCTTGGGAAAACTTTCAATTTTGTATATTCTGAAGTTCTGTAATTTCCCACACAACTTCTTAGTGGTTTTTAAGAAATAAGGTGAAGTTGTTTTCGTATAAGGTTCTCTTTAATAGTCGAAGCATACATATTTTGGGCAACATTGGGGACTTTGCCCTGAGAATAAAATATTAAGGAGAACATTTTAGGTCAAAGTAATGTTTTGTTTGAAAGAGTGTGATTGGTGTCTGTAGCCCCGCTGTCCTGAAACTGATTTATTTGACCAAGCCAGCCCCAGGCACAGAGGTCTGCCTCCTTTGGCCTCAAATACTACAGTTAAGAGGTATGGACCACTCTGCCCCCTTCTTTCACTTTGGACAAGCATTTATGGGTTCCTGAAAAAAACAATGAGTTGACCAGCATTATCCAAAGGGCAGTAGCCTTTTCCAGTTAGTCCCTGCTAAGCAAAAACACATGAAGTCGTGCCTAGAGACAGAAGTTCAGTAACACCTTGCCCCAATATTCTAGAGGTTCTAGACATGGCAACTCACAAACATCTGTGACTAGTTCCAGGGGATCTGATGCCCTCTTTTGGATCTCCAAGGACATCAAGGACAGATGTGGTAAACAGATACACTTGCAGGCAAAACACCCATACACATACAATAGAAACAGTTGAACACCAGAGCTATGATGGTAAAGTAACCCACATAAAGAATCGGAATAGTGCTGTCATGACTGGTAGAAGAAAGGAGGGACATTGAAATGGCTGTCTCTTTCATGTTCTTTGTCATTAATTTTAACACCTTGCCAGTTAACAAAGAAAACTGGACTATGACTTAACTACCTGAGATTCAGAGACTCCTATTCTTGTCAGCTCTTGAAAGCTTAAGGAAAGAGAAATAAAAATGGATTCTCACATGCTAGGTTTGAAGGTTTTATGTGAATTGAGTTTAAAGGAGTATTCGGTATAAACTAGGTGCAAATAAAATCAGTTTTTATTTATTTCTCAAGACTATATATAGTTCCAAAAAAGTGCTGAATAATGAATACAAATTTCAAAGGCAGAGCTGTAATTAATTATTTGTTTTCATTTTTAAGAATTGCAAACTCTAATTAGTGATTTTGGTTTCCTGGTTGGTTGATTTTTTAAATTTTCAAAGAAAGGGTTTCTCTATTAACAGCCCTGACTGTCCTAGAACTCACTCCATAGACCATGCTGACATTGAACTCAGAGATCTGCCTGCCTCTGCCTCCCTCCCCCAGTGCTGGGATTAAAGGCAGTGCCACCATGCTGTGCTATTGGATTTTTTATGTTGATATTTTCCCATCTTAACTTTTCCTTGTAGTATGAGTTAAATCCTGGGGCCTTACACATGTTACGTAAAATGCTATACCACTGAGCTAAGTACCCAGAACATAAGGTTTATATATTTGCAAACTAACATAATTGTTGCCTTCAGTTGTGAAAGGCTGACGGGGCAGTATATTTTTAAACAGAGATGATTGTGTTAACTTCTTGTTTTTCACAATGAGTAGCTCTGCTTTTACACAATGGTAATAAGTCTTTAATCTCTTACTAATAAAATTACCCACAGAAATAATCATTTAAAACTAGCTAAAGTACTTAGAATGGAATAAATGCTCCATAGCTATTAGCGTGGTTAAAATAATTCTTCTTTCCATGTTTACTAGTTGATTCCTTTGAGCTAGGGTCTCACCAAGTTACCCAGCCCTCACAAACATCCAGGGCTCAATAATTTTATTGTATTCAACCTTTCCGAACCAATGCTAGGGACTTCCAGGCTCCCCTAATGCTATGATTTCCTTCCTATGTAAAATCAGAGTACTAGTGTTTTTTAAGCCAGCAACAATTTCCAGAAGATGGAAAAATTCAAATCTGCTATATTGCAAAAACAAGCAATCAATACTTTCTACAATTCTTTCTGAAATCTTTCCTTCCTTAATTCGCATGCTCTTTTAATGTTTTGGCTGCTAGGCCTCACAGGGCTCACTTTGGGGTTAAAGGAACTTAAGTGATTGGTGAAGGTTTTGAAAGAAAAGCCTCTCTGGGCCAGACAGTGGTGGCGCACACCTTTAATCCCAGCACTTGGGAGGCAGAAGCAGGAGGATCTCTGAGTTCCAGAGCCCTGTCTTGAAAAAAAGAAAGAACAAGGGGAAAGGAAAGGAAGGAAGGTAGAGAGTAGGGGGAGGGAGGGAAGGAAGGACAGAAAGAAACAAGAAAGAGAGAGGAAGAAAGGAGAGACAGAAGGAGAAAGAAAAAGAAAGGAAGAGAGGGAGAAGAAGGAAGGAAGAAGAGAAGAAAATAAAGCTAGGAAAGGAAGTAAGAACCTCAGGCGCCACCAAAGAAATGGAAAAGGATGTCTAGGGTGAGAATGGCCTTTCCTTTTGAGCACAGGACCCAAGGAACTTGTCTCCCCCTGCCTGATACAGCAAATCCCACCTCTTGAGAGAACATGGGATTGTAACACAGGGAGCTCATTGGTTACAACTTCCGGCTTGAAAATATTCGTTGAGAAGACTAGTACCATCTTGTGATAGCTCTGATTTCTGAGGGTCCTGTAAAATCAAAGCCTTTACTAAATAAACATCATTATCATCCAATCCAGCAATGTCGCTGAAGCAGAAAGGAAAACACAGATTTTCCAGGTGGTAAACCAATCTGACATGGGAATTTTCAATTCTCTTCAAGTTTTTAGCTTTTAATCTAAGAGACAGACTAAAATGTTATGGAACCAAATTTGAGGATGGCTGAGATAATCTGTTTAGAAATATTTGGAAGGTAGGATTAGGAATATAACTCAGTGGTAAACATGGACTTAGTTCTTCACCACTACAAAGAAGAGGCACTTAACAAATGTAGCCTGTCTAGTGACAGCCTCCAAAGCCACAGAAACTCTGTCTCAAATACACACACACACACACACACACACACACACACACACACACACACACGGAATAAAACCAAATGTAGCTAGACTTTTCACATCGTTCCCAGCACCGGTTTCCTGGACACATAAAGAATATAGGCTATTTTACCACGAAGATATTTTTTTATTTATTTTTTTTTCCACGAAGATATTTTTAATTGAATTAGTTCCCCATTTCCATAACATATAAATTTGAATTTATCATTCCAGCTAGAATCATGATCAGTTTCAACAACTTAATTTTTTAGAAGGCTACAATGTTTGAAGCAAATGCACTCACAAGGAGAAAAGAGCCTTCCCTGTCTTGTTCTGGAAGCTATTACATACTTTAGTCCTGCAAGGTTGTGTGGGATGCCTGGGGTGAGGAAATTCTTATTATCTGTCCATTTTTTAGGTATTCCACTTTTCTTTTTTTAATTAAATAGAGCAGAGTTCACAATTAGAAAGACTAACTTTATACTAAGGAGACACCTCTCTCTCTCTCTCTCTCTCTCTCTCTCTCTCTCTCTCTCTCTCCCTTCACTTTGTTTTGTGTTTTATTTGAGCCAGGGTCTCACTCTGTAAACTAGGCTAGCCTTGAACTACGGAAATCCCTCCTACTCTAATCTCCTGAGTGCAGGGATTGCAAATGTGAGCCACCATGCCCAAATATTTGTATTTTGGTTTTGGAGACAGAGGTGTTATTTGCCCTGGAGCTTTTTCTGTTTTTCAGGCTTACCAACAGCTCACAACAATCCTCTTGCATCAACTTCCCATGTTCTGGGATTGCAAGTGTCTGGTCACTATTTTTATTAGTTTATTGTTTTTGATTTTTCAGGTGTTGGTTCATTTTATCTGGCAGATAAATATGTGCGTTATGTCATGTTTAGTATGCAGAGGTTTTGAAAAAAAGAAAAGGAATCTTATCCCCTAGAACTGGAGTGGCAGGCAGATGGTTTAAGCCACAGTGGATTGAACCCAGATCCCCTGGAAAGGCAGTCAGTGCTCTTAACTGCAGAGCCATCTCTCCAACCCCAGAAAAATAATATTATTTTCTTTTTGTTGTAGGTGTGTGTGGTCCATTTTAAGGTTTATTTTTATTGTCTGTGTTCTCAAGTACCATTTTTGTATTTGTGTGTGTGTGTGTGTGTGCACGCGCGCGTGTGCATGTGTATGAGCCTGTGAGTTTTCTGTGCACATGTGGATACAGGCACCCACAGAGTCCAGAAGATATCAGGACCCCCTGGAGCTGGAGTTCCAGGCTCTTGTGAACCACCTGATGTGGTTCTGGGAAATGGAACTTAAATCCTCTGGAAGAATTCCAGATTCTCTTAACCATGGAGCCATCTCTCCACCCCACAGCAGATGTATTCTAAAAAACAAAAAGGACGACATCCCACTAACCTGGAAATTACCTACTCAGGGACCCATTCTGTTATAATCACACTTATGTAGTTCAAAGAAGAAAAACCGGCAGCAACAGATGTTGGGGCTCAAGCTGAACATCAGAGAAGCAAAAGCAGCCAAGCCACCAGAGAGCTCTCACCTCTACCAAGGCTGGGGAGATCCTGTCCTCAATGTGGCTGGAGACTAATTGCCAGAATCAAGTCCTTGCTCATGTCTTATATACTTCTCCAGTGCTGGGATTAACAGCTTACCACCGCTGCCTGTTCTGTATGGCTGTGGCTAGGTTTGCATTCTGCTATCCCAGGAAAGCTATATTAGATCATAAAAACAATATATCCCTACACACTTACATTTTGTCCTTTCTTAAAATCTCCTGGTAAAATTGGAGATATAGCATAAAATTTCAACTTTTGAAGACACATCATCAAAAATAGAGAAAGTAGTTGGGCATAGAGGAGCACACCTTAGCCCCAGCACCTGGGAGGCAGAGGCAGGCAGATCTTTTGAGTTCAAGGCCAGTCTGCTCCACAGAGCGAACTCCAGAAGAGCCAGAGCTACACAAAGAAAACCTATTTTGAAAAACCACCCTTCCCCCCCCAAAAAAAATATAGAGGAAGCTTGATTTGTAAAGATGATTGCATAGTATTTTCCTAAATAGAAGTGTGTTAAGTTGGGATTTGAGATCAGTGATGGGATGATATTATTAGGGTCATCAATGGCAATATCCATTACAAAAAGTTCTTTTCGTGGGCTGGCCTGTGGCACATTCCTCTAATACTAGTACTTGGGAAGCAGAGGCATTTTTTAATCAAACAAACAACAAAAAGGCCCTTTCTCTTAGACTAATTACAAAAGGGCACCTCTCAGGAAGACTAATTCCAAAATGTGTCTTGCCTGAAGCCTGACTATATTGCAGGGTTAGATTGTTCCAGTCTGAACTTCTGCATATTGGGGAACCTCTGCTAGAGGTGACCTCCCGAGAGGAAGAGAATGAGCAGTCAGCAACACTAAAAGCCTTTATCATGTGTTCTATTTTGTTCAGCCATTTTGTGCTACATTGACTCCACTTAAAGGGGAGATTTCAAAGGCACTAAGAGAAATTTCGGAGTCTGAAGACAGCTCAGTGGGTAACGCCCTAGCAAGCCTGCTGACCAGAATTTGATCTCTCAGGATGCAAGTAAAGTGTGGTAAGGAGAACTATTTCCTCAGAGCTGTCTTGTGACTTCCCACATGTGTGTCCCTCTGATTTTGAAAGTTGCCGGGGATTTGTCACCAGTTGACAGTGACTAATTTCTGCATGCACATTGGTAAACAGAAGAAAAATTTGGGGTGAGGCAAATTCCAGAGTTTCCGGGGCATAGAGACAGATTTTTAGAATGTTCATTCATTTGCATTATTAAACCGAATTATGAAGCTTACATTTTTCTAACCTGATTAATGTTATTAGAACGTAAGTGTTACTTTGTTATCCAAGTTCTGTGATGAAAAGTACTGAATTCAAATACCCAAATAGGACAATCTCTAAAAAAGCCTTTGGTTTCATTTTTGGTTTTATTGTTGTTGTTTTGTTTGTTTTTTCAGACAGGGTTTTTCTGTGGCTTTGGAGGCTGTCCTGAAACTAACTCTTGTAGACCAGGATGGTCTCGAACTCCTGAGATGATCCTGCCTCTACCCCCCGAGTGCTGGGATTAAAGGCATGTGCCAGCAACACCAGGCCTAAAAAGCCTTCTATGTGTGTCTCCCCCTCCCTCCTCTTTCTATAATGCTGAGACTTCAGTGTACAAGGCAAGTTCTCTGCTCCTGACCCATAAACACAGCCTTCTAATTTCACTTGTTTGTTTTGGTTGGCTTTTTCAAGACAGGGTTTTCAGTGTAGCAGCCCTGGCTGTCCTGGAACTCACTCTGTAGACGAGGCTAGCCTCAAATTCACAGAGCTCTTCCTGCCTCTTGCACACACTCCAGGGCTGGGATTAAAGGTGTGCACCACCACTGCCAAGCTAATTTCCACATTTTTTGTTAGTTTTATTTTTAGACATGGTCTCATATTGTTCTCCCAAGGTGACCATGAACTTGCAATTTTTCTGCTTCACACCATTTCTTTTTTTAGTTAGTGTCTACACCCTTATTCTCAAGCCCCTTCCTTCTTGATATAATCTTTCTATGTAGCTCTGGCTAACCTGGAAGTCCCTGTGTACATGCAGCTGGTCTCCACTTGTGCAGGTCCTCTTATCTGTGCCTCCCGGTCCTAGGTTTACAAATGTGTGCCACCATGGCCTAGCTTGGTTGTCTCCATTCTTGCTTATTTTCTGCTGGTTGTTTGAGTCACCACAGTAAAGCAGTGGGCTGTGTACTGTTGATCCTATTGCCTGGTTAGTACTCTAACTATTCTTGATAGTGATCGTCATCTATGCCACCAACGTTAACAATTTTGTTTTTTATTATTGTGTTGCTTTTGATTAGTGAACTACTAAGCTACTACATTATACCACAAAATAGTTCTTTCGGTTGAGTCATAAATCTTTATCCGTGTGCTAAGAATTGTGGTTAAAAGAAAGGAAGTCGTTCTCAGCATCTCTCAAAGAACAAGCTTCACAGTGGGAAATTAACAGATTTACTGGCGCCTTTGAACCACACTTTTTTTTTTTTTTTTTTTAACTTGAAGTGGATTCAATGCATGCAGCACTGAACGAGTTTGGCAAGTGTAAAAGTGCGATTTAGTAGTAGTATTGTAGCATTGCAAAAACCCAAGCCAATTTCCCACTTATTACTCACCGCCTGTAGAGAACACTGCAGGTGATCGAGCAGGTAAAAAAGGAAAGGAGTTAAATGTGCTTATTCTTGTGCTTGCTTAAAGATTGTAAATGAACTAAACCATTTTAATTGATGAGATTTTTCAAGAGGTAAAGAGCTGGTGATATTTGCTAAAACCTTCCCGCAAAGCCATCAACAGGAAAGAAAGGGATTTGTGCCTGGGAGTGGAACTTCGAGTTGTCCAGTGAAGGAACACACAGCATTCGTACTCAGGTAATAATGGCATGGGTGTGCTTACATTAATACAGTAGCGCTGAGCAGATATATACTGCAGTTCCTTAAAAAGCTTGTTCTTCTAATTAAATATACTAAAGAATAGGCTTGGTGCCAAGCGTTGGTGAGCTCATGCCTTTAATTCCTAGCACTTCTGGGGAGGCAGAGGCAGGCAGATCCCTGTGAGTTCGGGGGGCCAGCCTGGTCTACAGAGCAAGTTCCAGGACAGCCTCCAAAGCCACAGAGAAATCTTTGTCTGAAAAAGAAAACAAAATAATAATAATAAGAAGAAGCAGAATAAAGCAGCAGCAGCTTGGTGACATAATTGGTCTTGGGTCAGATATTTGCCAGAAAGTCCTGATAGACATGTTGATTATAAGACACATAGTGAAATCTGTGAATGATAGTCTTTATTACAGTGGAGTTAGGCAGTATGTAAGTACTTTTTTAATATTTTGTAACTTCCCCTAAGGGGGTGATTAACCTATTCTTTTGTTCTTACTATGTCATTGATTCCTAAGACACTGTGTTGCTTAACTGTCTAAAGAGTAAAGCCACATACTTGTGTGTCTTATAGCAGAACTGTACAATTGTAGGTTTGGGGACCAAATGATTAGCATTGCCCAATGAACAGTATGAACTGATTTCTTGTTATTTAACATAATTTTAGAAGAAGAAAATATGCCTTGGTTAATTGGATAAACAAAAGCTCTGGAAAATGATCCCGATTGCAGACACGTTATACCCATGAACCCAAATACTGACGACCTCTTCAAAGCAGTTGGTGATGGAATTGTGCTCTGGTAAGATAGTAGTTTGTCTTGTAACCATATTTGCAAAGATAACCTCCACCGAATGAATATGTCTTCTTATGGATGCTTGGCTGGTTGATGTAAGGAGAGAAAAAGAGAGGACAACCTTACTGGAATTTGTCTTTTTCATCTAATATATGTCTAAAGTTACCTGTAAAGGCAAAATCAGTCAAGCAGTAGGAACCTTTTTATAAGGTAGAATGCTCAGCTTCCAATTTTTCCTCATCACGCAAGTAGAGCATTACAGCGTTGTCAAACTTAAAGTATGTAAGTATCTATTTGTTGCGAAGTGCCGTGGCTTCTAAAGAGACAAAGAAGCTAGCCCTCAGTTCTCGCTCTTCCCTGACCTAATTTGAAAATGCTTTTGTTGTTGTGGCTGCCGCAGGGCCAGCAGTATCTTGGCAGAAATGATGTAAGATTATCAACACTGTCCATTACTGCCCCTGGCCTCAGAGACAGTGGTCTAAAGTATGCTCCGTAGTAAGTTCTGAGCTGCTGTATTCTTTTTGTTCCTTTTGTTCCTTTTTCTCTTTTGGTTTTATCGAGGCAGTCTTTCTTCGTGTATCCCTTGGCTCTGTGACAGGCTGGCCTCATGGAGATCCATCTACCCCTGCCTCCCATGCTGGCATTAAAGGCATGCACCATCAGGGCCCAGCCTCATTCTGAGTTTCTATGCAAGCCTCAGCGACTGTGTGATTGGAGTCCAGATAATCCAAACCCTTTACATTCAAGTTTCCACTATGATCTTCTAGTATCATAAAATTTCAGCATCCCTGATGCAAAACTCCAAAAACTAAAACTGTTTTATTTTTGTTTTTATTAAAATATGGTAATTATACATGACAATGGGTTTCACTAACCTTTTTTCATATACATGTGTGTGTGTATATATGTCATACCCCTACACATTGCCCTTTCCTGTCCTGTCCCTCTCCCTTCTGCTTCCCCATCTCTTCCACTTCTACTTGTAGTTTTTTTTTTTTTTTTTCAATATTTAGTGAGTTTCATCAGGCTTGCTTACAGAAGCAAGGCTTAGAGCACTGATGTTTCAAATTCTGATAATGATGCCACAGTGGAATTCTCCCAACAGCTAGCTTCAGGTGACAGAAGTGATAGTCAAAGCATAGGTACTCCCCAAAATACTGCATAAAATTACCTTCTGGGCCAGGGAGCATACCTCAGTGACAGTGTATGCCTAACATGTTTATGGGGCATGGTGACATATGCCTATAATTCCAGCACTCAGGAGGTGAGGGGACACAGATGTCTGAGTTTGAGGCTAGCCCTGATGTATTATATAGTGAGTTCAAGGACAGCTAGGGAGATAGAGATCCTGTCCCAAAAAGAAAAGAGGAAAGAAGAAAATAACAACAAGAGTAACATTAGCACCACAAAAAAAGCAAAACTTATATTTAGGTTGTGTGTGTATATGTATGTGTGTGCTTATATGCATACATACATACATATATGTATTCATGGAACATGAATGAAAATGTGCATTCAGACTTGGGTATCCCAGTATGTCATCTGCATTCTGAACATATAAATTTCTTGTGGTCAACATGAGGAAAGTCATCTATTGCATTTGGTATTATTTTCTAATTATGTGTGTGCCTCCATGGGTTTATGTGTACCACACGTGTGCAGGTACCTGTGGAGGACAAAAGATGGCCTAGGATCCCTTGAAACTGGAGTTACAAGCAGAGCTATTCAGTGTGGGTCTGGGAATCAAACCTAGGACCTCTCAAGAGTAGTAATTGCTCTTCAACCATCTCTTCAGCCCAAAATCCTATTGCATTTTTGAGATGGTATGAAGGATATTTTATAATAAGCTTTAACATTAGTGAAGATTTACACACCGTTGATTGAGACAGGATCTCCTCAAGTCCTCCAGCCAGCCTCAGCTTGCTATGTAGTCCACAATGGCCTTGAACTCCTGGTGCTTCTGCCTCCATGCTCCAGTGCTAGGAATACAAGCTTCTCCATGTTCCAGTTAGGTGGTCCTGGGGATCCGAACCTGTACCTCATGCATGCTAGTCAAGCACCTACAAAGTGAGATATACATCTCCAAACTCTATCAACTCTGAAAGTCGATCAATTTGTGTTTGTTTGTTTCAGCAAAATGATCAACCTTTCAGTTCCTGACTCAACTGATGAGAGAGCCATCAACAAGAAGAAGTTACACCCTTCTGTCATTCAGGTGTGACATGCTTCCTGTGCCATCTTCCTAATAGCGTGGTTTAATTAGAGGCCATAGCCTCTGTATTCCATGTGCTATACTTTAATCCCTGAGAGCCGCTCTGAGGGAATGACATGGGGTGACATTTTATACAATGAGCTGGGACTCAGAAAGGCTTGGGGAGCTTACTATGTCCACAGAGGCACAGATCCTCATTGTACTTAAAGCCCTCTGTTCCTTTTTATTGTCTATTGTGTTAAGATATTGCCAAAATAAAAATGACTTAAGCTCTTACTTAGCTGGGATGCTCCAGCGATGGAGTGTTTGTGTTTTACAGTGAGTGAGGAGTAGACTAGTATAGCAGTCCCCTCCGGCAGGAGTGTCACTTGAGATGTGCAGATTGGTCATTTCTAGAACCTGGGGTGTATGCCATATGCTGATGGACGTGCCTTTAGGCAATTTTAGAGAAAAGTGACCCTGTTACTCTGCCTAGTGACGCCTTCCTTTAAAATCAGCAGAATTCAGAGCAATAAAGTAAAAATAAAAACCCTACTTCCAGTAGAATTCTACAAAAATAATAGGAGTGAGGCTGAGATTTGTCTCTTTGATTTTTAAGGCTAAATTCTGTTTTTCTCTGACTGGCGGCGGATGAAATGATAACTCATACTGATTTCTTAGCGTTATTTTCAGTGAAGGCAGAAGTGAACTGGGTGGGGAAAAGATCAGAAGTGTATAATTTGGCTGTCTTGCAGGGAAAACTTGAACTTGGCACTGAATTCTGCTTCTGCTCATTGGGTGTCATGTTGTGAACTGATAGCCAAGATTTGCGGGCTGGGAAACCTCATTTGGTTTTGGGACTGCTCTGGCAGATTATTAAGATTGGCTTGTTCGTGATATTGAATTGAGTAGGAATGAAGGTAATGGAACACAGTTGTTATTTTGAGAGCTCTCATTGGTGATTCTTTTCTTTCTCTTGCATTTTACTGAAGTGCGTAAATGATGACTAGAACGAACATGAATTATTAAGAGACAAAAATCCATACACCTCTGTCTTTTAGCTGTTGTGAACATTTGATGACAGTTCATGTAAAGACACCTAAAACACATAGAGATTTACACTAGGTGTATACCTCAGGTTTCTATCCACCTTAGATTTTTTTTTCCCCGTTATGTGTGTGTCCTGTGTGTGTGTGTGGTTTATGTATATGTTTGTGGGTAAATACATGAGATTTACAAGTGTGTATGCATATGTGAGTGGAGGTACCCAGAAATCAATGTAGTGTGTCTTCCTAATGCACGTTCCACCCTAGTTTTGAGACAGGGTCTCTACTGAACCTCCAGATTTTCAATTTGACTAGACTGGCTGGCCAGCAAACCCCAGGTAACCCTTCATCTTTGCCTCCCCAGCATTGGGATTACAGATGCACCCCACTGCACCTAGCTTTTTTACTCCGGTGCTGGGGATCCAAGCTCTGGGTCTCATACTTGCACAGCAAGCAATTTACCAACAAGTACCTTTCTCCAGTCGCAGACTTACTTTTGAGACAAGGTCTGTGACTGAATCTGACCTCCCCTATTTGGCTGACTGCTGGTGAGCAAGCCCCAGAGAACGCCCTGCTCACTTTTCTGCAGCTCTAAGAGTACAGAACTGTGGCTTTTTCATGTGGATGCTGGGGATTGAACCGGGTCCTTATACTTCACAGAATGCCCCTTTGCTGACTGAGCCATCTCCTCAGGCACAGATGCTGACTATCTCAAGGCTACAACTAGTTGGTAGTAGACCATATATCTCTATTACCAAAAAAACAAAGTATCAAAAAGACTGAGAGAAACTATGTATGCTGCGATGTGCTTGTAATGTCAGCGTCTGGGGGCAGGTTGATCATGAGACTGAAGACAACATGGGTTTGTCTCAAAGAACACTGAGAGGGCAGGGCACAGCCAATATCACATCACAAATTGACTGGAGGGATTTATGTCTACAAGCACTGGCGGCTTGGCAGAGACGGGAGACTTTGGGAGGAGCTTATGAAATTGTCTCCCGGAGGAGCTCTGCTAAGATGGGCCAACTTTCATCTGAAAAACTCGGGCTGGGTGTGTGTGATCAACAACTTTGAAAAGCTGACATCAAGGTAACTGCAAAGAACCAGAGCATTTGGAGAGATTTATGTGACTTGGGAGATTTTTTTTTTCTCAGCTTAACAGAGAAAAGGATCTAGGATATCACCAAGCCTTGCTAGCCTCTTGTTTTTTGAGACAGTCTTGCTTATGTAGCCCAGGCTTCCTGACATCACTGCTGTAGACAAGAGGGTGACCTCAAGCACTGTGATTCTGTTTTTACCTCTTAGGTGCTGACTTTCAGACACATGCCACCATAGCTAGATGATTCTTTTTTCTTATTTTTGTATCTGTTGTTTTAAGCAGCCTGTATTTCGAGCTGGCCTCAAATCTCTGTTAGTTGAGGATGATATGAATTGCCTTACACAATTTTGTGAGGTGTTCAGGATTTAACCCTAGAGTTTCATGAATGCCAGGCAAGCACTATAGTTACTAAGTCCAATTTGGGTTTTTTCAGATATGGATTTTACTTTGTAGTCCAGGTCAGGCTACAGCTCTCTGTGTTGGTCAGGCTGGCCTCCAATTTGCAATCTTCCCGCATCTGCCTAAAGAATATATGCAGGCATATGCCAATGTGCCTTGTCAGTGGATATTATTTTTTAATGAAGCCCGCTTTGAATATTTTTGAAAAGCAAAAAATTTTGCATTTGCGCAATCAGGTAAAGCCTTAACCTCATCCCCAGGAAAGGGGGAGAAATGAGCATGTTTTGTTATATGAATTCCAATCCTATAGGTTAAAATGTTATTTTACCAACTATACATGTTTCTCATTTGGGACTTTCTGTCAGTCCCACTTTTTGATTATATAATTAACACAGCAGATGTTGACCCATGTTGATATATCTCATGCTTTGGAATGCTACATAATGTGTTTATTTTCTCTTTCCCTATGCTTCCTGGATTTCTGTTCTCTATTTCATGCTTGTTCTATCTGTCCAGCTTTTTGACTTCGTAATTCAGTGAAGGTACAGAACACGTCTAGCTTTATTGTAGTGATGGCATCAATGCATTGGGAAGCCTTAACAAAGATAAGTTCAAGACAGATGGGCTTGTCTCGGTAAAGATCTCAAATATGGAGGCAGAAGGGTGCCATATCTCTTTGCACAATCTAACTCGATCAATTGTTTTGTCAACATGAGATAGTAGAGATGCAGTTCCACTCTGTAAGTGTGATCACACTTATTTTCAATTCTTTCTGTGAGATTCCAAAGCCTATTTCCATCTGCTCAATCAGATTGGGCGCCAAAGGGACAGAAGGAAGGTAACCACGGATAGACATTAACATGTCAGGGTTCAATGTAAGTATAGGTGTTCTCTTTCAAATTCTACAGGCTTATACTAGTGTTGTGTCTTGCTTGTTTTCTTTCTTTCTGTTGAGACAAGGTCTTGCTATGTAGCCCTAGCTGGGCTAGAACTTACTGTGTAGAGCAGACTGGTGTCAGCCTCCTGGAGATTCCCCTGCCTCTGCTTTTTTGAGAGCCGGGATTAAGGCATGGCTGCCACGTCCAAATAACTTTCTGTAAATTCAATCAAAAATTTCCAAGTAACTCATGTAGTGGTGTTGACACTTTTAAGATTGTTTTAAAAGGATGTTGTACATGTGACTCATAGGAGACAAACTGTCCTGATTTATTTAGATAATCTGTGAATTTAATAATTATGGTAGTACTGGGATTTTATGAATGATATACAATATTCAAAGTGAGTATAGGGAAATCCATACTCTGGCTTATTCACTGTGAGTAGAGTAAAGGGCTAGTCTATGCAGTCTAGACTAGAATATCTGTGATAGCCTGACCTCTCTTGAAATACAATCAATCAAGATGAACCATCATACCAGCATATCCTCCGTTTGATTGTTGCTACTACATTCCTTTGTGTCTTGCCCCAATATTCATCCAGGATTTCCCCACTGGCTCTAAAATTTGTTCTAAATTGACCTGCTTAGGTTTTAGTTTTCTACAAAATATTATCCATTTCTTTTCATCTGTCCCCACACCCTCTCTTTATCCCTTTGTGCAGTTATTCTTCTCCAGAGACCCTACTTTTTATTTTATTTAATTTTTTGCTTTTTGACACACATTTTTCTGTGTAACCTTGGCTGTGCTGGAACTTGTTCGTAGACCAGGCTGACCTCAAAGTCGTGGAGATTCACCTGCCTTTGCCTCCCAAGTGTTGAGATTAAAGGTGCATGCCACACCACCTAGCCCAAACATCGCTTTTAACGCCAAGGCTGTCCTTGCTTGTTTTTTTCAGGTATGTTTCTTTAAGTGAAAATTAAGGGTCTGGAGAGGTGGCTCAGCTGTTAAGAATGTTTGCCACTCTTGCTGAAACCATAGTGATGTTCCCACCAACCACTTCAAGTAGCTCACAACAACCTGTAACTTCAGAGCCAGGGGACCCAAGTGCCCTCTTCTGCATGCTTAGTCACATGGGGGTGAAAGAGACTTTTTTTAAAAGATTTATTTTATTACGTATATAGTGTTCTGCCTGCATGATGCCGTCACGCATGCCAAAAGGGGCACCAAAACTCATGATACATGGTTGTGAGTCTTTGAAGAGATTCTAAAAAAGAAAGAAAACTTTCTGAAAACAAAAGGTTTTTATGAAAACTATCCACATTGAAAGTTAAATCTTCCCAGGGAACATGGCTGAAAAGATGAATAACAGCTTTTTTTTCCTCCTCTGCAATTTTGGCATGAAACCCCAGTGTACTGCTTTACTCATTCTTTAGACATGTGTTCTGGGCGCCATCTCGAGGGATGTACAAGTACTACAAATCCTGTGCCTCCTGCTTTTGCTATTCAAAACTATTATATAATAAGTACCATGTGTTAGCTGAAAGAAAGTACAATCTGTTACCCAGCCTATGATTATAGGGGCAATTTATATACTTTTTAAGTGGCCTTTAAAGATGTTTTTTTACTTCCAACAGGAAACAGATGATTTGAAGAGAGCCAAAGTATACGCTTTCCAACAAGCAGATAAATTAGGTTGCAGACAGTTTGTTACCCCTACTGATGTCGTCAGTGGAAACCCCAAACTGAACTTAGCCTTTGTAGCTAACCTCTTTAATAAATACCCAGCACTCACTAAACCTGAAAACCAGGACATTGACTGGACTCTACTAGAAGGTAACTTCAAAGTTTCTGTGATTCTAATGCAGAATCTGAGACATAAAAACACAGAGGCCACAATGATATGATTCCAACACAGTGAGAGTTGCTTATCCATTTGGCCTTTGCAAGAATCTGCTAAAAGCAGGCGCAGTCCTGAATGAGAACTGGAAACTGCTGGATGGTGATGGAAACAAAATTGCAAAATAAAGTAGTTGAGTTGGGGATTGTGACTCAGTGCCAGAACTCTTCTCCAGCACAGCCAGGATTAGAAAAGAAAACAACAGTCCAGGTCCTATCATGAGACCAATTAGTAAACAAATGTTTTGTTTTGATGTTTAGTTATATATATTGGTAAGGCAGGTTTTGTTTGAGTTTTACTAACCTATTTATTTTGAGAAAAAGGTCTTAGGTTTTTTTGTTTGTTTGTTTGAAGGTTTTATTTTTTAACCTAGTCATCTATAGAGTCAAGCTTTTCATGTGCCTCCAGGATGAGCCTCAAATTCACTATGGCCTAAAGAATTTGAACCTCTCAGTTCCTTGTGCTTGTGCTGTTAATGGTAAAGTCAAATACTTTCAATGCTAAAGGCTCTGAATGCTTTCTTAAAATGATTTCATGTCCTGTGTCAAGTGTTTTCTATAATCTGCATAAGCAGCACTTTATAAAACTTGTTTTTGCTTCAATTGTACATAGTGTTTTTTTTTTTAAAGAAATATATAGTATTTTTATTTAAGTACTTCCAAACTTGAAATCATCTGTGTGAAGCATTGTAAACCCATGCATTTCTTTTTTGAGTATTTCAAGCAGTTGTACAAAGACTCTTGGAGGTTCTATTTTTCTGCTGTTACTGATAAGCATGTAACATCAGTTTTATCCTACATATAGTTGGCATTTCAAATAAATGACTTCTATAGAAAAGAAAAAAAAAAAAAAGAATTAGGCTAAGTTTCTGATCCTCCAGCATCCAAGTGCTGGGATTACAGGTATCACATGAAGTTCTAAGTGGTGCTAAGGTTTAAACCCAGGAGACTTCATGTGCTCTAGGCAAGCATTCTGCAAACTGAACTACCTTCCCCAGAGCTTTGGAAGTGGATCTGAGACAGTGTCTCACCCTGTACCTGAAAACACACTCTGTAGTAGCTTCAGACTGACCTTGAACCCTAGTGGTCCTCTTTCTTCAGCCTTATGAGGGCTGATATTATAGACATGAGCCACCAGGTATAACTAGATCATCCTGTTAAGCCTCTAACTAGAAAGACACAAATACATGGTGAATTTAACCTGTTTTAGGAATTGTATTTCAGTTATCCATAGTCAGAGGGCATACTAACATGTGACAATTATTAGATCACAAGAAAGCACATAAAATAGATAAATACATGCACTGGTCCTATCTGTATACAAGACACTTAATGAATGAATACATTTTGTGGCTGTTTTAATAGAGAAACTTGGAAGAAAGAACCTTTCGTAACTGGATGAACTCTCTTGGTGTTAACCCTCATGTAAACCATCTCTATGCGTAAGCTATCCTACTGCTACTATGAAGTTATGAATGTTATGAATGGATTTAGCAAATAATGACATCTCTGTAGCAGTATTCTATTACAAAGCATTAGTGATTGCCATCATCATTCCTAATACACAAAAACCCAAATTCTTTTCTTTACCTGACCGGTGGCTGTAAATGATAGAATATGTAAATGTACTGATGGTATCTAGGGAACAGGTACTTGTAAATTTCTTAAATAGTCTGGGGATATCCATAGCAGACATCCCATGAGTCCCTACAACCTTGGCTTCCTGATGGACTGTCCTTTGCTGATGTGTAATGGTTTGAAGCCTAGCTATATTTCCTATCTTCACTATTTTCCTAGCCATTTGCCATTCACTGCCTACTAAGTCTAATATTAGTTTTGGTCAGTGCTTTACATATATACCAAAATCATATCATTGATTATCCCATAGTTGTTCATTATATGTTTTTCTGACTTTCATGTAGGGCTCTGAGATTTAATGCGTGTCCCCATCATTTATAACAGTGCTTTTGCTTATAATAACATGTGTCCTTTCCTCATCTTCATTATTATTTTTTTTTTTATTTTTCTAAACAGAGTTTCTCTGTGTAGAGCCAGGCTGGCCTCAGTGTAGACGGGGCCTCCAAACTTACAAAGATCTTCCTGTCTCTGCCTCCTGAGGGGCTGGGATGAAGGCGTGAGCCACCACTGGCCAGCCCTCATTACTTTATTATCAGGCAGGACAGGATGTCACTCTGTAGACCTGGCTGACCTAGAATTGTTTATATAAACCAGGCTGGCCTCTCTGTCACAGAGATCACACTAGCTTTGCCCCTCCCAAGCCTAGGATTAAAGGTGGGTGCCACTTTGCCTAGCTGTGCTCACAGACTTTGAAGTGAATTGAGTGGTCTTGGGTCTATTTTCAGCACAGACTAATTTAGAAAAGTATGAGTCATAGGTATTGGGACTTAGAGATATTGTTTGAGTTGTGTTACTGCTTATAAGCACTGATGATGTTGTGTTTTGAATTGTTAGTGACCTGCAAGATGCCCTGGCTGGTCTTACAGCTGTATGAACGAATTAAAGTTCCTGTGGACTGGAGTAAAGTTAACAAGCCTCCATACCCAAAGCTGGGAGCCAACATGAAAAAGGTAGCAAATTTGGCATCTGCTTCATTTTCTTTCTTTTGTTTTAAAACCTATGGGCCCTAAGCTGCTTCTTGAGGATAGGGAACTGCCTCTTGGTTTTGGGCAGACACCTACCTATTACAAAACACATGTGTGTGTGTGTGGGGGCTCATGTATATTGAACAAGTGACAATCTTAACCATTCACTTACTTTTGTACATTTGCAGTTAGGAAACTGCAACTATGCAGTTGAGTTAGGGAAGCATCCAGCTAAATTCTCCCTGGTTGGCATTGGAGGACAAGACCTGAAATGATGGGAACCCAACCTTGACGTTGGCTTTAGTCTGGCAGCTGATGAGAAGGTATTATGTACAGTGTTGATCACTGAAGTTTCTCAGTAATATGGGTCTGAGAATTCACCCTTAGTATATTTTCATGGGCTTAAATTAATCATTTTAGTTCAATAAATATACTTTGAGCTTATTGTTACTTAGACTCTGAAATGAGTTTTCCATGATTATATGTTGGATCATTACTAAACGATACTTCCTTGTGTATTAGTTAGAACTGTATTTGTTGCCAATCTTTCACAGGGAGTCTGATATGTAGCTTTAAGCCTGATGCAGTGTCACTGAGTAACATTGACAGACGGGCTGCAGCTCCAGCTCAGTAGTCCGGGATGCTCTGGCTCAGTACTCCAGGATGCTCTAGCTCAGTAGCTCAGCATGCATGGAAACTATCCATAGACCCCAAAACAATAAGAAAAAAAGTTAGAATGGTGGCTCTTACTAGAAATCTCAGCACCTAGGAGTTTGAGGAGGCGGTCTTATTTGAAGGTAGTTTGTGCTACATAGGGACATCTTGAACTATAGAGAAAGACCTTGCCCAAAAGGGAACAAACCAAAAAAAAAATATCAGAATATATATATATATATATATATATATATATATATATATATCCATTTGAAAATGAAGATCTGGGCCAGCAGGATGCCTCAATGGTTAAAATTACTTGTTCCCAGCTTGACGACCTGAGTTCTGTCCCTGAAACCTGTGTGGTGAACCATCTCCTCCAAGTTGTTCTGTGACTTCCATAGGTGTCCTGTGGCATATCTGTGTCCATATAAACATAATAACTATAATTTTATACGTTTTTAAGAAATTGAAGAATTTATTTTGATGTATTTTTAATATTGGTATATATGAACTTTAATAATATCCAATCCCACTTGTAGCCCCTGCAACTCCTGCTGGATCCCCCCCCCCCCCCACTTCACCTGCCCACTTCAGTGCTTTTTTTATAACCCACTGAGTCCAATTAATGCTGTCCATATAGTGTGGGAAAAATCCATTTGCAACATGTGCCCCTATTAGGAGCCATGATAAAACTGTCATAAGCTACCAATGATCCTGTGGGGTATCGTGCAGGCAACCACAGCCACTGTGAATTCAAGGGGTTCAACAGCCCTGTCATAGCCAAATGATGCTGTTTCCCCAGCACTTCTTTCTAGAGTTCTGGCCCTTGCACTCTTCCTACCCACTCAAAAAATGAATATCTCTTACCAACACCACCAAAGCATTCATCATGCCTAGGTACCAGCCAAAGCATAGTGTATGACGTGCATGTGTGTGAGTGAGTATGGGAAGGCTTATGCCACTGTCTCAGATGAAGGTCAGAGGAAAACTATTAGGAACCAGTTATTTTTTCATCCATTGTAGCATCTGGGGAATCAAATTCAAGTGGTCAAACATGTGCATCAAGCTACTTTACCCACTGAGCCCGCCTTGTCAACCCCATGAAATCTGTGTGATAAAAACTGTACATGAGACTTTTAGCTTTTTTTATTTTTTAGTTTTTAGAGTTTCTGTGTAGTTGTGGATCCTGTCCTAGAACCAGCTATTGTAGACAAGGCTAGTCTTGAACTTACAGAGATCCCCCTGCCTGTCTCCCAAGAGCTGGAGTTAACGGCATGCACCACCACTGCCTGGGAAGACATATTTCTGAAGCAAGCATTTTTTTTTTCACAGAATAGATTGTGACTTTTTTTCTGCCGATTCTCTTAGATATACCCTTAATGTTCTGGAAGATCTTGGAGAAGGTCAGAAAGCAAATGATGACATCATTGTAAACTGGGTGAACAGAACATTGAGTGAAGCTGGAAAGTCAACTTCTATTCAGAGTTTTAAGGTCAGTATACTGATTATTATATATCCTGTTTGCTAGATAACAGAAGTTGCTTTAAGGACAACCTTGGTTTTTGTAAGAACTGTTCTTGCACTAATGGCAAGATTTCCCTTTCCTTGGTCAGGCTTATATAAAGAAGCACATGTTTATTTCTCATTACTAAAATTCTTAGATTTGTTCCCTTCTTTTCTAATAGGACAATATTTCCAGTCAGCTCCAGTCTGGCAGTTGTGGATTTAATTGATGCCATCCAGCCAGGCTGCATTAACTATGACCTTGTTAAGAGCGGGAATCTTACAGAAGAAGACAAGCACAATAATGCCAAGTAAGGGCAAACACTCGTTGTCATACAAAGAGCACTGGTGTTACAGCCAGGCAGATGCTCTATTCAGGTTCTCCCTGGATAGTGATGGCATCTGGGAAAGATCTCTTTACTTTTAACGGTTTTGGGTGGATCCAGTTCACAGACATCCAATTGACTTATACAATGTAATGGTTTTGGCAATATTCACAGTATTATATGACAATCATCGCAATCGATGTTAAAACACTTAAGAGACAACAAGAGAGCCTTCCTGAGCAACACTAGTCACTGTCACTGTCACTGCCCTTTACTTCCGAGCACCCAGTAGCAAACAACATAGTTCGAGCTCTGTATTTGCCTATTCTTCTTAACTGTTTTATCTCTCCATTATTTAACATCGATATTATATATCACTTTCACCAACATCTTCCCTTTGTACCCCTCAACCTAACTACCTAAGCCTCTGTCCTTAAGTGAGAATAACTTTTTTGGAGCCCACTTAAGACAATGAATGACTATATAGCCTCTATGTAAGGGAATAAAATCCTATCATTTGCAATACAACATGGGTAAATATGGAGATGAAAATTATTTAGAGTAGAAATAATAAAATTTTAATGTCCATAAAGTTTCCTGTTGCAGTATCTTGGAAATGCTTCCTGGATCATTCGGAGTGTGCTCCTTCCTACCTGATCTCCTAACTACACATGTCAGTATTTTCATCTTATGCCTTTCCTAACCTTGCCTGGCAACTCCCTGTGTAGCATGTGTAGATCCTCACTTCTACCCTCTTGCTTTGAAAGTACTTGGTGCATCAACCTAGGCATTTGAGTTTTACTTCTGGTACTTAAGGGGAGGGAACTAGCATATACAAGTCCCTGAGTTCCATCCCCAGCACCACACTCACAAAAGATAACTATCTGTTACCTCATTATACTACACGGAGTATTTCATAATTAATTGTGTGGTCATCCTGGGTATCCACACACACACACACACACACACACACACACACACACACCTTCATTTTTATGTGAAGTTAGTGCAAAATAAATTGTAAAAAATTAGTGGTATAACTTGGAGACTGGAGAGCTGGGGGCTCAGCAGTTAAGAGCACATGTTGTTCTTACAGAGGACCTGGGGTTCAGTTCCCAGCACCTACAGTGTGGTTCCCAAACATCTATAACTCCATTTCCAGGAGAATGAATGCCCTTTTCTGACATCTTCAGTCACCAGGAACACATGTGGCATCCCATATTTGCAAAAGAGAAAACACTCTTGCACATAAAATAAAATAAATAAATCTCATGTTTTTTTATTTCCTATAAAGTTGAAAATCAATTCTAAATAAAATAAAATAGAAAATAAGTGTGGAATTATTAATTGGTACTTTTCTGTTTTCTGAATAATGTCTCATTGTGGAGTTCTGGCTGCTTTCAAACTTACAGGGACCCTTTGACCTCAACATCTGTCTCCACAGTGCTAGGGTTATAGAATTATAATCATGTGCACTATGCAGGTTCTCTGATTTGTACTTTCCAATACAAAAATTTTTGCATCCCAGCCACTAGATTATGTAAAGGAACAGATGGTGTTCTTTGGGGCTGGAGACATGGGTCAGTGGTTAAGAGCATTCATTGGCTGTTCTTCTAGAGAACCTAGGCTTAGGGTCCCAGCACCCACAGGACAGCTCACAGCTTTCATAACTCTAGTTTCAGGGAATCCGACACCCTCACACAGACATACATGCAGGCAAAACACCAAAGCACATAAAATAAAATGAGTCCTTTAAGAAAAATATTCATAGGTACCCTTGACAAAGAAAAAGCTCATTTTGATTTTTTGTCTCCTCCAAAAACTAGGTATGCAGTGTCAATGGCTAGAAGAATTGGAGCCAGAGTATACGCTCTCCTGAAGACCTTGTGGAAGTGGAAACCCAAGATGGTCATGACCGTGTTTGCATGTTTGATGGGCAGGGGGATGAAGAGAGTGTAAAATAACCAATCTGAATAGAACCATCCTTACTCAAAGGTGCATGGATTGGCAAGTCAGTTATTCCCAGGTCAAGTGCTCACCACTTAAAGAATTCTCCCGGTCACTTAAAGGACTTTTATTTTTGATTAACAAGACTAGCTCATCATGACATCCTTCGGGGAAAGAGATTTAGAAACAAGCAACTCCTCTTTCCCTTCCAGTTGGATCTGTTCAGCACACCTGAACATGCTCTCTGCCCACCTTCTGCTCTCTCCTCCCAGAATACTGCCCTTGACATTTCCTGATGCTGTGTATTACCTCTCTGTGTATCTTTTCACTCTTAGGGATGTCCAGCTCTTGTGACTTCGCCAGATAGGTAGATAGCAATATGATTGCTTGCCATTTTGCTTTCCAAGTTCTTACTGGAGAACGTGGTCAGATACCATATGGAGATGAGTGTCCTTGCTTACTTTGTAGTGATGAAAATCTGCTCAAGTAACTGGATGTGCAGAATGTACTATAGTCTTTCTTCATTCTTTTTTATTTTAAAAATCAGTATCTTTTTACAGTATTCTTTTACATGATTATTTTTTGTACATTGGCAGACTATTTCTAGTTATGATCAACAAGTCTCGCTGATTTGCTACTTTTTTAAAGGGAACCAAGTAAGTAAAAGAAAAAGCATAAACTATATGGGGTGGGAGGAAAATGGACCCCTAAGATTGTATTTCCCCCTCACAGCCAGGATCAAATCAAATTAAATATTTTGTTTTCTGAAGAGTCTGTTCGACACATGCTTCTTTGTTTTGAAACTTTATCTCAAAACTCTCTTTTGATCCTAAAATGCTGTTGAATATGACCCTTTTGAGGTGAGAGAGGTGAGCTCCAAAATTTAGATGGGGACTCAAGAAGCAAAGTATACTAAGTGTACAATAGAGTTTTGAGGTTAACACATATGACAAACGATGTGGTCACAAAAAAGGGAAAGTATGTGTGTCGGACTTGATGTTCTCTTGCTTTGCCAAGCTTTTTGCTTGTAGTTCTCAAGATCATATGTTAATCTAACACTGAAAAGTGATGTAATCTGGTAGCAACATAGTAGTTCAAATAAAGAGCATTTGCATAATAATTTATTTTTTTTTTGTTTTGCTTTAAAGGTTTGTTTTTATTCCTATTGTGTGCTGGGGAGGGGATGCCTACAAGATGGCATTGGTCCTACACAGAGGGCATTGGTTCCCCTGGATCTGAGTTACAGCTGGTTGCCACTCACTTGGGGAGGGTGCTGGATTTCAAAACTTGGATCCTCTGAAAGAGCAGCAAGAACTCTTACTGACTGAGCCATCTCTCTGGTCACTGCTTTTTTTGTTTGTTTGTATTTAAAGGTTTATTTACTATGTATACAGTGCTCTGTCTGCATGTATACCTGCAGGCCAGAAGAGGGCACCAGATCTCATTACAGATGGTTGGGAGCCATCATGCCAGTGCTGGAAATTGGAACTCAGGACCCCTAAAGAGCAATCAGTGCTACTTAACCATGGGAGTAACCTCTCCAGCCCACACTGTTTTGTTTTTGAGATAAGGTCTGTAGCAGCAATAAATAAAGACCCAGAGACAGATATTGGAGTTTGCGCTTCAAGCTAAAGATCAGAAAAGCAAAGCAGTAGCCACCAGCTCTTACCTCTACCCCAGCTCATGCCAATCCTTAAACTGCTCCTGACTTCAATGCTCCTCAGATTCATTCAGACTACTATGATCTCCTCAACCATGGCTAGAGACTAACTCTCAGGCTGAATGCCAGCTCTGAGACCTTGGTCCTGTCTTATATACCTACCTAATGCTAGGGATTAAAGGCATGTGACCCCAGGTGCTAAGATCATCTTTGTATACGCTGCTTATTTTAGGACTGGATCAATTTCATGTAGTCATTGTGGCCTTGAGAACTAACAGAGATCCATCTACTTCTTAATCCTGGAGTCCTGGGATTAAAGTTGTGGATCATCATTGCTTGATCTCTATAGCTTGAGGCTGGTGTTGCTTTCTGAATACTTAGGCAAAATTTTAATAAACCATAAATAATATACCATCATAGGTGTCCCTGTATAGCTCAAGATGGTTTTGGACTTGGGGTCTTTCCACTTCAGATTCCCTAGCCAATCTTAGGGTAAGCCAGCCCTAGTTTCCTCTTAGTGCATCTGCCCTGTAGTCATATGCCAATGTTGACTTACATTTCCTCTTTTTCCTGTTATAGTCTATAAAATCATCCTGAGCATTGCATGGAGTATAGAAGCATCCTGTATTCTCTGCATGCCCAGACCACGCTCCTGATTGTATCCACCAAAAATATACCCAGCAGTGGCCCGTTGTCCCCTGGGACCTATGAAATGAACCTTAGCTGATAAGCAGGTTAGAATGCCATTTTAATGTCTTGTGTAATTTATTAACATGAAGTCCAGTCCTTTTTGAATCTATGTCCATGACAACATTGTAATACAGTTTGAATAAGCATAGCGATGTCCACCTGTTGTTACGACACTTGGGAGGCTGATAGCAAGGATGGCCATTTCTAAAGACAGCCCCAGCAGTGTAGTGAAACCATGTCTTAGAAAGAAAGAAAAATGAAGGCTGAAGAGATGGCTCAGAGTTTAAGAGTACTGACTGCTCTTCCAGAGGTCCTGAGTTCAATTTCCAGAAACCATCTGTACTGAGATCTGCTGCCCTCTTCTGGCCTGCAGGCACACACTGGAAGATAGAATGCTTTATACATAATAAATAAATAAATCTTAAAAAAAAATAAAGAAGAAAAAATGAAAAGGCTGGTGTGGTAGTGTTGACACACGCCTTAAATCCCAGGACTCAGGAGGCAGAGGCACGAGATCTATGTGAGTTTGAGGGCAGCCTCGTTGACAGAGTGAGTTCTGGCGATAGCCAGGGCTACAAAGAGAGACCTTATCTCAAAGTAACAAAAAAAGAAAGAAATTATATCTAGCCTTTCTGAAAAGCTGGTCAAGGCCTTCTAAAATATATCACAATTTCTAAAGACATAGAATATAAGAATGAAATTTTTGGCAAACTCTACTTTAGAATGGAATGAGCTTTTAATTTTTAATTGTTTTTGGAATTCACTAAATGGGAATCCTAACAGAATGAGTGAAGGTCAGTAAGAGAGATCCTGCCTCAAAGAATAAAATTAATTTGAAACACAAACAGAAAAAAACATTAAACATGCATTACAGTCTAGTATGATGGTACTTACAAGTGGGACAGAGCCCAATACATGAGAAACAGAGATTTAATCACAAAAAAGAATGAACCTACTTTGTCTTTACTATAAAATAGCTTTCAAGTCTAAAATGGAGACAGAGGGGTTCAACAGCTGGGGAGATGATTCATCAATTGAGGGCTCTTGCCAATCTTGCAGAGGACCAACATGACTTTACCAGCACACAAGTGACAGCTCCTAAGGGCCTAAAACTCTAGTCCAAACAAAGATATGATGCCTTCTTCTGCTCTCAGTGGGAACTGCATGACTGTGGTATACTTTCCTACATGCAGGCAAAATATCCAACCCCTAACAATAGTTTTGGAAAACTTAAAAAAATAATTACACACATATATTTTTATGTGTTTGAGCTTTACCTGAGTGTATACCTGAGCACAGAGTATATACGCTGAGTACCCAAAATGGCCAGAAGACCTTGTCATATTCCCTGGGATTGGAGACAGACAGAGCTGTGAGTCACAACGTGCTGCTGCAAACAGAACCTCAATATTTGGATGAGCATCCAGAGCTCTTAACCACTGAGCCACCTCATGCGATCTCCCACCCCCATCCCACCCCACCCACAAAGAGCACATTATAATTATTTATGGTTATTATTGTATTTATTTATTTTTACTTTGGGGGACAGGGTTCTCTGTGTAGTCCTAGCTGTCCTAGAACTCACTCTGTAGATCAAGCTGCCACTGCCTCCTGAGTTCTGGGATTAAAGACATGCACTACCACTGCCCAGCCACACATAATTTTAAATTATTTAGGCAAGGTTTGCGATCCCAGGCTAGCCTCCTAGCTCACTGGGATGCAGTTCAAACTCCTGGTCTTTTCTTTCTCCACCCCTTACATCCTGGAATTGGGGGCAGAGCAAGAGTGGTGTCCGGTGGATCTATTAGGTGCATAGTAACAGTCTCAGGATTGGTGCAACTCTGGACTGGGAGAACCTGTCTGGAGGTGCTTGGTCAACTACAGCTGCTGAAGGTTGCTGCTATATCCGGAGGCCATGCGAGGTCCAATGCTACCTACTGCATTCCATTATTATTGGGGAAGTACAGCCAAAGCCCACAACTTGGAGGATATCTGGCAGTTTCTTCCTAGTAATTAGGGCAAGGTGGGGGAGAAAAGATCTCAGTCAGGGAGTCTAGACTTTTCTGTGGCCTATCATGGGCTGCCAAAGCAGGGTCTAGGCGTTCAATACAGAGGCCACAAACTGGAAATTGGGTTGCAGATGGTTGTGAACCACTTTGTGTTTGCTGGGAATTCAACCTTGGTCCTCTGAAGGGGCAGTCAGTATTCTTCATTGCTGAGCCATCTTTCTAGCTCTCCTAAGCATTCTTTTCTACCAAGGAGAAAGCAAAGGATTTGTGCCATAGGAGTTCCACACAAGGCTCACTTTGGCAAAGACATTTACGTTGTTGTCAGACCAGAAATCAACTGGGTGCAAGGCTTTTGGAATGGCCCTTACTCCCTAAGGAAAAAGAAAAACAAAGCAGAATCAGAAGTGTTTCCACAGAAGAGGCATGACCTAATATCCCAGCCCAGGGGCCTCTTGGGGGAATTCCATCCTGGGAGTTGTTTCAAGCTCCCTTGACTTCCCACTTCCAAGAGGTGAAATGTGGCCTATCCTTTGCCCCTCCCCTCAAGCATCCCCCAGGGGAAATGCAATGAGTACAGTGTGAGATTTCTTAGTGATCTGAAATGCAGAGACACCTGTTTGGCCAGGATAAAGCACCTCATTGATGAAACAAATTAAAATTAATAAAAAGTTTTAAAAACTTGGGCCCTAAATCTATACAGAGAAAGGGAAATTCTAATGGTAAAGGAAAATTTAACTCCTTAAATCAGGAGTGTCATCTCAAAAGAAGGGGAGGTGACTGGCCACCACTTATGTCAACATTCCTAAGTCTTCTAATTGCTGGTCATAAAAGTCCCCTGATGGTTGTAAAGATCCCTCAGCCCAGGGAAAAACTGACAGACCCTGTGACCTGGTAACTCTGCAACCCCATGACCTGTCTTATCTTTCTCAAATGTATCTTGCTTAAAATATATACTTTTTGTTTTACTCTGTCCCTTTGTATGACCTTAAATAGCCATGGAAACTCTGGAATGTGTGGCCTTCAACCTGCGGTCTTCCCTTTAAAAGCTCCGCTATATGGCTGGTTGGCATCTCATTCCCCCATCATAGACTGAGATCCAACAAGCCAGCTGGAACTAATAAAGAGAAACCTTTGCGTTTGCATCGAAATTATCTGGCTTCTTGGGTTGGTCCTGGGCTCTGCTAACCTGGCACAACATTATGGGCTCCCATTGTCTCCTTCCCCACCTTCCCTCATTCTCCTATTTCTACCCAAACAGCCAGGAAATGAGTCAGCAGAGGATAAACAAAACCTGTGAAGTCAGGGGCCTTTGGACACAAGGCTGGGCAAGGCAGCCCCCAGGTGGTCATAAGGGGAATCCTCAGCCCAGAAAGAACCCCTGGGGTTGGGAGTGCAGGGAATGCAGGCAGCAAAGCCTGCCCTTATGGTAGCAGGTAAAGCCAGTTGGTGGGGCTGCTGGTGTGGCTCAGCAGTTAGACCCTGCTTGGCATGTCTGAGCCCCGGGTTCCATCCCCAGATCTTTCCTTGGGATTTCAGTGCCCGTACTATCGTGCTTCTGCTATCAAATGGAAACCCCTGAATTCAGACAGCCATTAGGAACTCAAATTAAGAAAATATGTTACAGAAGCCTGTTTTAATCGAGCCTTTTATCTGAAGGCATTCCCATGGTGTGACTCATTGGGTTTTCGCTGATTCCAGAGACAAAGTCCTTGCCCTTGCCCCTGCCCAAGGTCTAGACATAGTAGTAAACACGTGATGGGAAGTTATGTGTCTTTCACATGCAAAGTAAACCCAGAAGCCAACTCACCCTCCATTCCCATCCTTTTCACTAGTATTTCTAACACTAATCTCCCCAGGGCCAGTTACTAGAGCAAGTCTGGGACTCACCCACTGAAGGTGTCCAAATCAGCCAATGTTTAACCAACGCACCTAGCCTAAGCCACTTCATACTTCTACAAAAATCACAACCAAAGGAAAGGTGGCTTTGCTACCCCCACTCTGACCCCCCCCCCCCCCACACACACACTGCTTCCCAACGTATCCAACTTCTCTCTTAGGACCTAGGAACTATAAAGAGTTTTGTCAAGAATGTCTCTAAAACAGTTACAGAGAGGGAGGAATGATGAGCAAAGGGGTCAAGACCAGGGCTGGAGAAACACATAGAAACTGCTAACCTGAACGAGGAAGCTCGTGGACTTCCAGTCTGACAGCAAGGGAACCAACATAGGACCATGTGAATGTTAGCTAGGGAGGACTGGGCAGTCTATGGTGGGGCCTCTGGGAGTGGAACCGTAAGGATTCAGGCATTATTCCCCTGTCACCTGGGAGAACGAACTCCTGGTCAGCCCAGGGTCCCATGACTACTAAGAAAAGGACCCCTTTAAAAGTCCAGACCCAGCCAACTTAAGCTCTCTTTGCTCTCTTTCTGTCTCTTGTTTCTCTCTGTGTGTGTGTTTGTGTATGTTCTCTCTCTCTGCTCTGCTCTGCTCTGCTCTCTCTCCTCTTCTCTCTCCTACCCTCCCCTTCTTCCCTTCCCCCTCCCCCTCCTCCTCCCCTCCCCTGCTCTCTCCTGTTCCAGGTGTCTCTAAGTGTCTTCGTCCCTTCCCCCCTCACTCCCCCTTTCTAAATAATCTCCTCCTCCAAGCTCTATCTGCTGGACATGTTTTCCCCTCCTGCTCAGTCACCCTCATCTGCTATAGGAACCTAAGCTATACTCTCCCACTTGGTCCCTTACCTTGGGACCCCCCACACAGGAACCCTCACTTCTCCAGCTTTAGCCTATAGCTGTAATGAAAGAACAACCGGAACCAGGATGTAGGCCCTAGTGCAAAAGGACTTTGGGAGCCACCCATTCCCCATGGAGAGATACTCCCTCAGCCTAGATACACAGAGGAGGGCCTACATGCTACCCCATATGACCTGACAGACTCTGATGATCCCTCACTCCGAGGCCTCACCCTTCCTGGGGAGTGGGTGGTAGATGAAGTTGGGGGGAGACAGTGAGGGTCATGGGAGGTGGGAGGGAGAGGGAACTGGGATTGATAGAAAATAAGAAAAAAATAAATAATAAAAAAAAATGAACAGAAAAAAAGAAGAAGAAGAATTATAATAGGATCTGATGCCCTCAATTCAGGCAGGCATGGATCCAAGCAGAGCACTAATACATAAAAACAAAAATAAAAAAATTTTAAAATAAAGAAACACCTGTTCTGGTGGCAATTTCAATTCCTTAACTACTCTGGCATCCATATACTCAAAGAATCTGGAATGTTCTAGTGGAAGCTCTAACCCCAGTCATTTTTGCCGTGAGCATTCCTGAGGCTAGCTCCAGGTTTAATGAGAGGTGGGTCCTGTGTGATAGTAGTAAGACAGGGAGTGATGACATAGAAATCTGAACCCTCTCGTGGTACTTTGAATGCATTTTGGCCCCCATAAACTCATAGGAAGTGGCACTCTTATGAGACGTGGCCTTGTTGGAGGAGCTCATCTTGTTGGGAGGAGGCTGGATTACACACCAGGCCTTTATTCCAGACTTTTGAGGCCGGAGGGCACAACCTTAATCTGGGCCACACCTTCTGTTGGTGGTGCTTCGCCACTGTGGGGGGTGGGCTTTGAGGTCTTTTTGTCAAACTTGATTCAGTGTGACTTTTCACTTCCTGTTGCCTGCGTAAGATTTAGTGCTTTCAGCTCCAGAACCATGTCTGCTGAAAGCTTCCATGCTCCCTGCCTTAAGGATAATTGACTGGAACCTCTGAAACTATAACCCAGCTCCCCCCTCAATTAAATGTTTTCTTTGCAAGACTTGCCATGGTCAAGGTGTCTCTTCACAGCAATAGACCACTAACACACTCCACAAGCGTCTGTGTGTGCACACACACATGTGCACATGCACATATCACACATATACAGCCAATAAAAGGGGAAATAAGCAAATATCATAAGTCTTAGATTTATTCAGTATTTGTTCTTCATTGATATCACTTGTGATTTGGGAAATTTTTACAATGACCACGTAATACTTATTAATCGCTATAAATGGTTGCAATCAGCCCCTTGAGTTTGGGCAAAAGAACCTCTGCTTGGGAGATAATAGATCCTCTGCAAGAATAGTAAGTGTTCCCAGTAACCCTCTGAATCCATCTCTCCCAGCCCCTTAATATATTTATTTGCCTTGTTTTGTACCTTTTGGATGCTGAGGATTAAAGCCAGAGGCCCTTCACATATTGTAGCCTACAGGCTTTATCATGGGAGCTCTTCTTCAGTACCAAGAACAATGTGTTTAATCTCCACAAGAAAAATATATGCAATTGTTTCTGTGGTGATAGAGAAAGATAAACTGATAAATATTTAACACAGCCGACTTATGGGTTTCTTTTTATCTGTGGAATAAAAGACACCACAAATTTTTTGATAAAAAAATAATAGTATCTAGAACAGACAAAAGCATATTTTATTGCATAATGACTTAGGTGCTAGTTAGTTTTATATCAACTTGACACAACTTAAAGTCATTTTGAAAAAGTGTCTCCATCAGATTGGCCTATGGTGCATTTTCCGAGTTTGAAGACTGATGTTGGTAGTGCCAGCCTTGGGCTTGTGGTCCTGAGAGTTATAAGAAAGAAGGCTGGGCAGGTGGTGGTAGTGCACACCTTTAATCCTAGCACTAGGAGGCAGAGGCAGGGAATCACTGTGACTTTGAGACCACCCTGGCCTACAGAGTGAGTTCCAGGTCACCCAAAGCTGTTAAAAGTAGAAACCCTGTGTCAAACCAAGAAACAACAAAAAGGTTGAGCAAGGCCAGGAGCAGGAAGTCAGTAAGCAGCATTCCTCCATAGCCTCTGCTTCCACTCCTTCTGTGTGCCAACGCCATATGTCCTTGAAGATGGCATCTTCTTTTTTTCAAATTTTTTAACACTTTATTAATTATGTAAACTACATTCTGCCTCCACGTATGCCTGCATGGCACATGGCAGCACCAGATTTCATTACAAATGGCTGTGAGCCACCATGTGGTTGCTGGGAATCGAACTCAGGACCTCTGGAAGAGCAGCCAATGCTCTTAACCTCTGAGCCAGCTCTCCAGCCCTGAACATGGCATCTTCTTGACTTATACTCTGCAATGTTAGAATTATAACCATGTACCACTACCCCTGGCATGTAACAAACATTTAAGAAGAGCTTCCTGGGAGCAAGCTAGAATTCTTTTATTTGTTTTTTTCTTATTTTACATATGGATCCCAGTTCCCTCTCCCTCCCATTTTCCCATGCACCCCAGACTACCCTCCCCCATCCCATTCCACATACCTTCCCTAGGGGAGACTGAGGCCTTCCAGGTGGAGATCTTCAAACACTGTCAAGTCATTTGGGGTAAGGTCTAGGCCCTCCAACCTGTCTGTAGGTTAAGGGAGTATACCTCCAATGGAGAATGGGCTCCCCAAGGCCTTTAATGTACCAGGGATACATCCTGGGTTCCACTGTCAGAGGTCCCTTAGACTGACCATGCCTTCTAACTGTGACCCATGTTCAGGGGGTTTGAGTCAGTCCTATGCTGGTTTCCACTACCTACTAAATAAAGGGTCCAGGATGGCATGCAAGACAGTTATCAATCTCATTATCAGGGAAGGGCATTTAAGGTAGCCTCTCCAGTATCACTTAGATTGTTAGTTGGGGTCATCCTTGTAGGTCTCTGGACGTTTCCCTAGTACCAGATTTCTCTTTACACCTATAATGGCTCCCTCTGTTATGGTATCTTTCTTGTTATCCTCTATTCTTTGCCTAACTCAATCTTCCTGCTCCCCTCATGCCCTCCTCGCCCCTCCTCTTCTCCCCCCATCTCTTTCTCCTAACTCCCTCTCCTCTCCCCACAGGCTCCTAATTTGCTCAGTTCTTTTCCTTTTCCCCTCTCTCTGGGTCCTCCTTGTGTCTTAGCTTTTCTGGGGGTGTGGGATGTAGACTGATAATACTTTGCTCTATGTCTAAAAACCATATATGAGTGAGTATATGCAATGTTCAACTTTTTGTTACCCCACTCAGGGATGGCTTCTTCTAGTTCCATCCATTAACCTGCCAATTTCAAGATTCCATTGTTTTTCCCACTGAGTAATACACCACTGTGTAAATGTACCACATTTTCTTCATCCATTCTTCAGTTGAGGGGCATCTATGTTGATTCCAGGTTCTGGCTGATAAAATCATGGTGCTATGAACATGGTTAAACAATGTCTTTGTTGGATGGATGTGGATCATATGGATATATGCTTAAGAGTGTAATTGTTGGATCCTTTGGTAGACTGACGCCCATTTCCTGAAGAAACAACATACTGATCTCCAAAATAGCAGTACAAGTTTATATTCCCACCAACAGTGCAGGAGTGATTCCCCTTTCTCACACGCTCTCCAGCATAAGCTGTCATTGGTGTTTATGACTTTAGCCATTCTGACAGGAGTAAGATGGTATCTCAGAGTTGTTTTTTGATTTGCATTTCCCTGATGGCTAAGGATGTTGAACACTATCTAAAGTGTCTTTCTGCCATTTTGAATTCTCTCATTGAGAATTCTCTATTTAGTTCTGTATCCGGCTTTTAATTGTATTATTTGATGTTTTGTGATGATTAGCTTCTGAGTTCTTTGTATATTTTGGAGATCAGCCTGTCATGTGTGGGGATGGTGATCCTTTCCCACTCAGTTTTGTTTTGTTGACTGTATCCTTTGCCTTACAGAAGATTTTAAGTTTCAGGAGGTCCCATTTATTAATTGTTGATCTCAGTGTCTGTGCTACTGGTGTTATGTTCAGGAACCAGTCTCCTGTAAAAATTAGTTAAAGGGTACCTCCCATATATTCTTCTAAGAGGTTCAGTGTAGCTGGATTTATGTTGAAGTCTTTGATCCATTTGAACTTAAGTTTTGGGCATGGTGATAGACATGGGGCTATCCACAGTCTTCTATACACCAGCATCCAGTTGTGCCAGCAGCATTTGTTGAAGATGCTTTCCTCTTTCCATTGTATACTTTTTAACTTTTTATCAAAAATCAGGTGATCATAGGTGTGTGGGTTAATATTGGGATTTGATTTCATTGGTCTATTTGTTTTGTTTTTGTTTTTGTTTTTTGTGCCACTAACAAGCTGTTTTCAGGACTATAGCTCTATAGTAGAGTTTGAAGTCAGGAATGGTGATGCCTCGAGGAAGTTCCTTTATTGTACAGGGTTGTTTAGGCTACCCTGGGTCTTTTGTATTTCCATATAAGGTTGAATATTATCCTTTCAAGGTCTGAAAAGAATTGTGCTGTGATTTTAATAGGGATTACATTGAATCTGTAGATTGCTTTGGCAAGACTGATATTTTTACTATTTTGATTCTACCTATCTGAGAGTATGGGAGAGATCTTTCCATTTTCTGGTATCTTCTTTAATTTCTTTCTTTAAAGATGCAAAGTTCCGGCCCAATAGACCTACCTATACACGTGGGACCACCCTGAATCCCCGCCTGCCTGATCTCTAACACCCCCACCACCGGATCTCAGCCAGAATTCCTGGCATCAGCCAAAGATCTGCCTATCCCCCTGGACAATCCTGAATCCCTGCCTGCCAGATCTTTGACCCCCATTGCCTGGCCTCTGCCAGAGGTGACTCAGGGACCAGTTCCGGTTGAATCCCCCCCACCCTTCCCTGGGAACTCCCTGGATTGGCCCGGGGAATCGCACTCCCCATGTCCTGTCACCAGCGACAGCACTCCTGGTGCTCTGATACACACCCACCCACCCACCCCGTACCACACCCTGTGCCATAACCTGTCCACTGTCCCACTGCACTGGTTGAGTACTGGAACAGAGGGTGGATTCAACAATACCGCCACCTGGAGGGGAAGTTCCTGGAGCTGCTCTCAGCACACTATACCTGCCTGTCCACTAGGTACCACTCAGAATCCCCACCTGCCTGATCTCTGACTCCACAGCCAGTCTGATGCCTGAGTTCCGGCACCGGCCAGAGATGCACCTATTTCCCCGGGACCACCCTGAGTTCCTGCCTGCTTGATCTTTGACCCCCATCTCCAGGCCTCTGCTGGAGAGTCCTCCTAAAGAGCTTGGGCCACATAGAGCTACAGGCTTTGAACATCTGACCCACCTAAGCCCACCACAGGCATACCACAGAGAGAGAAAAACCCCACCTGCACCCACTGGAAGAAGCGATGGGAAGACAGCAATACAAGAAAACACCTACCAATAGAAAGACAAGCATAACACCACCAGAATCTAGGAACTCTACACCAACTAGAACTGAACACAGCAAAGCAGATGAAGCAGAAGGGAATGACTTAAAAATTATCATTATAAAAATGATAGTGGACGATGTGAGAAAATCCCTTAAAGAAATGGAAGAAAAAACAAACTAAAAATTGCAAGAAATGAACAAATCTCTTAATGAAAGTACAGAAAGCCAAGAAAAAAACAAACAGGTGAAGGAAACAGATCAAGACTTGAAAACTGAAATAAATACAGTAAAGAAAACACAAACTGAAGGAATGCTGGAAATAGAAAAACTAGGCAAACGATCAGGGACTACAGACACGAGAATAGCCAACAGAATACAAGAGATGGGAGGAAGACTCTCAGACGCTGAAGACAAACTAGAGGAAATAGATTCAGCGACCAAAGAAAATCTTAAATCCAAAAAATCTATAAGAAAAAACATCCAGGAAATGGAGGATACGGTACAAAGGCCAAACCTAAAATAATAGGTGAAGAAGGCAAAAGAAGCCCAGCTCAAAGGTGCCGAAAACATATTCAACAAAATCATTGAAGAAAACGTTCCCAATTTGAAGAAGGACATGCCCATGAAAGTACAAGAAGCATACCGACCACCAAATAGACTGAACCAAAGAAAAAGATCCCTCAACATATAATAATCAAAACACCTATCATACACAATAAAGAAAGAATATTAAGAAGAAAAAGCCAAGTAACATATAAAGGCAGACCTATCAAAATTACACCTGATTTCTCCATGGAAATTCTCAAGGCCAGAAGGTCCTGGATAGATGTTCTACAAGTACTAAGAGTCCACGGGTGCTAGCCCAGGCTACTATACCCCTGAGAAACGCTCAAACAATATAGACAAGAGAAGAAAGATATTTCATGACCAAGCCAGATTTTCACAATATTTATCTACAAAAGCAGCCCTACAGAAAATTCGGAAGGAGAAAGAGTCCAAAACAAGGAACTTAACTACACTCACAAATCCATAGGCAATAGGTAATTCCACTTCACCAGGGTAAAATATTCACAATGCCACCCCCAACAATAAACCTAAAACAAACAAGCATTAACAATCAATGGTCCTTACATTCCCTCAACATTAATGGTCTTAACTCGCCTATAAAAAGACACAGGCTAACAGAATGGATACGAAGGCAGAATCCAACCTTCTGCTGCATACAAAAACACATCTAAGATTCAAAGATAGATGTTACCTCAGGGGTAAAGGGTTGAGAAAGATCTTCCAATCAAATGTACCCAAGAAGCAAGCAGGTTTGGTTATCCTTATATCTAACAAGTTAGACTTCATACCAAACTTAATCAAGAGATGAAGATGGAAATTTCGTATTCATCACAGGAGAAATTCATCAGCACAAAGTCTCAATTCTCAACATCTATGGCCCAAATACAAAGGCACCCACATTCGTAAAAGAAACGCTACTAAAATTCAAAGCTCGCATAAAATCTCACACACTTATAGTGAGAGACTTCAACACCCCACTATCACCGCTAGACAGTACCACCAGTCAGAAACTTAAAAAAGAAACAAAAGAACTAATAGAAGTTATTTCTCAATTGAGTTTAATAGGCATCTATAGAGCATTCATCCAAACAAAAACCTTCTTCTCTTCTCGACATGGAAGCCTTCTCAAAATCGGCCCCATACCAGGCGACATAAAAAACCTCACCAGATATATATATATATATATATATATATAAATCAACTGGAATAATCCCCTGTATCTTATCAGACAACCATGCTTTAAAGTTGGAATTCAACAACAGCACAAATCGCAGAAACCCTACAAAACTCATGGATACTGAACAATGCTCAATTACACCGTACCTGGGTCAAAGAGAGAAATAAAGAAAGAAATTAAGGACTTCCCTAAATTTCAACGAGAATGGGGACACAACATACTCAAACTTATGGGACACCTTGAAAGTAGTGTTATGAGGGAAGTTCATTGCACTAAATGACCATATGAAGAAAATGGAGGATAGTCACATTAGAGAATTAACAGCACAACTGAAAGCCTTGGAGCAGGAAGAGGCAAACTCACCCCGGAGGAGTAGATGCCAGGAATTGATTGATTTGAGGGCTAAAATCAATAAAGTAGAAACCAGGAAAACAATACAAAGAAATCCTATGCAAGGAAGAGTTGGTTTTTCGAAAAATCAACAAGATAGACAAATCTTTATCCAAACTAACCAAGAAAGCAGAGAGAGAACAAGCAAATTAACAAAATCAAAAATGAAAAGGGTAAATATAACAACAGACACTGAGAAAATCCAGACAATTTTCAGGTCATGCTTTGAAAAATTATACACCACAAAATTTGAAAATTCAAAGGAAATTTGGGCAAATTTCTGGATAACTATCACTTGCCAAAATTACGACAAGAACAGACAAAAAACTTAAATAGACCTATAAGCTCTAATAAAATAGAAGAAGTCAACAAAAAGCCTTCCAACACAAAAAGGCCATGGCCAGATGGCTTCAGTACAGAATTCTATGTTCCCACATAATAGAAACAGGAGTTTCATTACAAAATCTTTCTATGAGGCCATAATCACCCCTTGGTACCCAAGCCACAAAAGGGACACAACTAAGAAAAAAACTACAGCCCAAAATCCCTCATGAACATTGATGAGAAAAATACTCAATAAAATACTGGCAAAACGAATCAAGAATACATCAGAAAAGTCATCCAACATGACCAAGTACGCTTCATCGATGGTTTGCAGGGATGGTTTAACATATGAAAATCTATCAATGTGATCCTCCATATAAACTAGATGCTGAAAAAGCCTTCGACAAAATTCAACACCCTTTCATGATAAAGGTCTTGCAGAGATCAGGGATAACAGGAACATACCTAAACATAATTAAAGCAATATACAGTAAACTAACAGCCAACATCAAACTGAATGGAGAGAAGTTTAAGGTGATTCCTCTAAAATCAGGAACAACACAAGACTGCCCTCTCTCCCAATATCCTTCAATATTGTACTTGAAGTTCTAGTTAGAAGCAATAACACAACAAAAGGAGATCAAGGGGGATACAATTTGGAAAGGGAAGAAGTCAACCTTTCACTATTTGCAGATGATGTGATAGTGTACATAAGCAACCCAAAAAAAACTCTACCAAAAAACTCCTACAGCTAATAAACACCTTCAGCAAACTGGCAGGGTACAAGATAAATTCAAAACAAGCATTGGCTCTCACTTTATTCAGATGACAAAGGAGCTGAGAAAGAAATCAGAGAAACATCACCCTTTACAACATAAAGGATGTTAGGGTAACACTGACCAAACAAATGAAAGTCCTATATAATAAGAACTTTGTGTCTTTAAGGAAAGAAATTAAAGAAGATACCAAAAACATGGAAAGAACTCTCATGCTTTTGGATAGATAGGATAAACATAGTAAAAATGGCAATCTTGCCAAAAGCAGAATTAAACATAGTAAAAATGGCAATCTTGCAAAAAGCAATCTACAGATTCAATGCAATCCCCGTTAAAATCCCAGGACAATTCTTCACTGACCTTGAGAGGATAATAATCAACTTTATATGGAAAAACAAAACACCCAGAATAGCAAAAACAACCCTGAACAATAAAAGAACATCATGGAGACACAACCATCCCCGATTTTAAGCTCTACTACAGAACTATAGTCCTGAAAACAGCCTGGTATTAGAAAGAAAAAAAAAGTAAACCAATGGAATCAAATCAAAACTCCTGACATTAACCCACACCCCAAAGAACTATGAACACCTGATTTTTGACAAATCAGCTAAAATTATGCAATGGGAGAAGGAAAGAATCTTCAACAAGTGGTGCTGGCACAACTGGATGATGATGAGTAGAAGATTGCAGATAGCCCATGTCTGTAGCCATGCACAAAACTCAAGTCAAAATGGATCAAAGACCTCAACATAAATCCAGCCACAATGAACCTCTTAGAAGAGAAAGTGGGAGGTACCCTTGAACATATTAGTACAGGAGACCACGTCTGAACATAACTGCAGTAGCACAGACACTGAGATCAGCAGTTAATAAATGGGACCTCCTCAAACTTAGAAGCTTCTGTACGGCAAAGGACACAAGTGACAAGACAAAATGGCAGCACACAGACTGGGAAAAGTTCTTCACCAATCCTAATCCGACAAAGGGCTGATCTCCAAAATATACAAAGAACTCAAGAAACTAGTTAACCAAATCACCAAATAACCTATTAAAAATGGGGTACAGAACTGAAGAAAAAATCTCAATAGAGGAAATCAAAAAAGGCTGAAAAACACTTAAGAAAGTGCTCAACATCCTTAGCCATCAGGGAAATGCAAATCAAAACAACTTTGAGATACCATCTTACTCCTGCCAGACTGGCTAAAATTAGAGACACCAATGGCAACTTATGCTGGAGAGGATGTGAGAAAGGGGAACACTCCTCTACTGCTGGTGGGAAGGCAAACTGGTACAGCCATTTTGGAGATCAGTAGGGCGGTTCCTCAGGAAAATGGGAGTCGGTCTACACAGGATATGGCAATCCCCCTCTTAGGCATATACCCAATGATCCACATCCACTCAACAAAGTCATGGGCCCAATTATGTTCATAGCAGCATTATTTGTAATAGCAAGAACATGACATCAACCAAGATGCCCCTCATCTGAAGAATGGATAAAGAAGATGTTTCACATTTACACAATGGAATATTACTCTGAGGAAAAAAAACAATGGAATCTTGAAATTCGCGGGATAGAACTTGAAGAAACAATCCAGAACGAGGTAACCCAATCACAAAATGAGGAACATGGTATATACTGCTCTACATGGATTTTAGACATAAAGCAAAGGAACACGAGCCTATAATTCACACCCCAGAGAAACTAGGAAACAAGGAGGATTCTAAGAGGTTCATATAAGGTCCCTCACAGAAGTAGAATGGGACAAGATCTCCTGAGCATACGTGGAGTGCAGGAGCAGTGAGTGGAGACGGAACTAGGAGAGGGAGAGGGGGGAGGGGGGAAGGCATGTGGGACTAGGAAGATTTAGTCAGGGGAGGAATAGACAAGAGAAAAGAGAGAAAGAGAGAGAGAGAGAGAGATACAATAAAAGATGGAGCCATTATAGGTCTGAAGAGAGAACTGAACCTAGAGATATGTCCCGAGACCACCACAAGACTAACCCCAACTAACAATCTGAGCAACAGTGGAAAGGCTACCATAAATGCCCTTCCCTGATAATGAGATCAACAACTAACTTATCCACCATCATTCAGCCCTCATCTAGTACCTGTTGGAAACAAATTCAAACACCCACAACTAAACACTGAGTCGAACTAGAATCCAGATGCAGAGAGAGAGAGTGACAAGACCATGTAACAGAAACACATAGAGACAGGGGACCTAAACAAGGATGAGTTGGTGAGCCCACAGCATGGGACTGACCTCGGGAGCCCCTAAACATGGGTGTCCGCTGAAGGGCCTGGGCAGTCTGAGGGACCTTGGAGGGTGGAGCACTCTGTCTTCAGAGTGCTGGGATCAAAGACATGCACCACCACTTCCCAGCTCTGGTTTCATGTTTAATCTGTGAATCCCATTCTATTTTTCTTGTCATTCCTTTGAGGAATGAGTTGGGGTATTTTTGTTGTTGTTGTTGGTGGTGGTGGTAGTGTGTGATTGTTTTGCTTTTGTCTTGTGAAGTTACTCAAAATCAGTATTTTACCCTTTCTTTCTACTGAACACATACCATTACAAACTGACTTTCTTGTACTCAGTGTACACTAGGTGGGAATCAGGGTTCCGTGTTCCAGTGAGAAGTCATTGCAGTTGATGCTTTTATTCTAATTGCATCAAACTTATTGTTTGCCACCCTTCTTTGTAGTAAAGATTGATCCATGGCTTGCAACAGTCTCTCCTTGGCCATATACATTGTTTGCAAGTCCAGGCTTGCGGGGAGGAGGATTTCAATTTTCCCAAGCTTAGGTGAAGTCCTTGTTTTGGAAACAAAGTGGGAACATGGTGTGAACTGAGCATTTCACTGAAACACTCATCAGTTGAAGGATGCGAGGGTTGTTCACACTTGGGGACAGCTGAAAAATGGCCTCAAGTACATTCATGGAAGGATCTTTAGTAGACTGGGCTGCTTTCAACCAAATGAGAGGCTTATTTGAGCGAGAAGAGGATGAACAAGATAGAGGAAATGTGGGTTGGGGGTGTAGTAGGGCAAATGTAATTAAGCATCTATGAAAAGGTTATTTTATTAATTTTCATTAAAAATATATAAATAAGGACCGTTTGTTGGTGGCACACCCATTTAATTCCAGCACTCAAAAGGCAGGAGAAAGAGGATCTCTATGAAGTCAAGGCCAGTTTGGTCTACAAAGAGAGTTACAAGACAGGCTCCAAAGCAATACAGAGAAACCTTGTATTTAAAACCTCTCGTCTCGAGCGCGCACCCGCGCCCGTGTGTGTGTGTGTGTGTGTGTGTGTGTGTGTGTGTATGTAGACCATTCTACATGGAAATATATGGAAAGATGTCTTGCTCAGTCTAGACAAGGAGGTGTGGGGTTGTGGAAGTATTATGGTCCTGCCTCAACGAGGTGGACAGAAGTACTACACTGCCTGGGGGGGGGAGGAGGCTTACCCTCTCAAAAAGGAAGTGAGAGGTAGGGTGGAAAATGTGGGCATGGGGAGAGTGGAACAAGAGGAAGGAGGTAGAACTGATATTGAAATGAAAAAAATAATTAATGAAAGATGTTTAAAAATATCGTGTACAAGAAATATATACATATGAAGATACACATATACACTCAACCCCCCCCCCCCACACACACACTTGGAATATCAATTCCAGGCATTCTGTGCTCTATTCAAACACTATTTCTTGTTCTTTCCCTAGTACAAAATAAGCAGTGGTTTCTGGCCCCCACAATCTCTGAGGACCCAGGGTCTGGGTCACCCTTTGTCATTCAGTTATGAGGCTGCAACAGACCTCACTGAGACACTGATGGCCTCCTGACAGTGGGTCCCACCGTGTTGCCAGAGGGACCAGAGCACACAGACTCTCAAACACCCCTAGCCTTTCCCAATCGTGTTGCCCCCTGAACAGTCCTTGTCATGGACGATGACAGTGGGCACCAGACTAACTAGCACTGTTGAGCCTAAGCAAGAGTAGAGAAAGCTTGGCTGTTTGCCCTGCTACTGCATGCACAGCAGCCACTGAGGCAGCTCGGGTCTGGCCCTTGCAGCAAGGCAGCTCGGGTCTGGCCGTGCAGCCCCGAGGACAGCCATTCCGAGCGCCCCCTCTGGAACTTTGCTTGATTCCTGAGGCCAACTGCCACTCCAGTTCTGTGTGCTACGCCCTCCAGACGTGTCCACGGTTCTCGGAAGGAAAGCCTCTCCAGAGGATACTGCTTCACTGCTGTTTGCCGCGAGTCACCATCGGCAAGTACATTCGCTGCCCCTTTCGAGGGGTGACATCCCATTTCCCTTTTTTCTTGTCAACTACCTCGCTGGCTAAATGGCCAAACGCGAGGAGACGACGGGCCAGCGAACCGCAGCCTGGACGTTACCCCCTGAACGTAGACAACAGCTTCCCCAGCCTGGGACACCCCCTTCAGTGTCCCCCCTACCCCAACGGTGGAAGCAGTGGCCTCCCAGGCCTGGGACACCCTTCAGTGTCCCCCTACCCCAAGGGTGGAAGCAGTGGCCTCCCCGGCCTGGGGACCCCCTTCAGGGTCCCCCGAATGGGACGATGACACCCCACCCCAGTGTGGCAAGCACTTGACCAGCACCGAAGACCCATGGGATTTCGCATCTCCAAGGGGTGATTAAACTGACTCGGCGCAAGTTCAGGTGCCAAAAGCCTTATAAGGACAAAACATTCAAAGTCCCCGAATCTGGTACTGAAGTGAGACAGCAGAGTCTTAGAGCTTTGACAAAGATTTCATCTAGTAAGAAGACCCTGAACCCCATGGAGGAGCTGGAAGAGATCAGGAAAGGAAAACTTCCAGTCCTTCCGGAGGTTCCTGAGCGCAGGAGTAACCCACTGAGCAGGGAGCACAGACCATCTGACATGCGGCCTGACACCAGAAAAAGAGCGGCCTCAACTGTTGCGCCCTTGCCTGGGAAGGTGCAAAGAAGCCTCGATATGTCTACTGTGTTTGAACAACCTATGGACTTTGACCAGTCGGGCACCAGAGTCCCTGCAACATCTTCAAGACACTGTGCTGAAGACTCCAGTGAAAAGTTCAACGCAGATGACACAGTGCCTGCGCCATCTTCTGCTGACTCTTCCACTGACCAACGTGGACCGGTAATCTCCCCACATATCTCGAGGGCCCCTGCAACCTTCCCCACCCGCCCAAGGAGCTCTGGGATCTTCCACTTCTTCCCAAGATGCTCAGGGACTATCCCCTCTCTACCCAGGAGGTTCTGGGAGGAGCCCAATGTGATCAGGGACTATGGGACATTCCACATCTGCCCAGCCATCCCAGAGACCTCCCACCTTTCCTGAAAGGAAAATCAAACATGTCTCTTTTTCTAGAAGGGGTTTCAGAAATCCATCCTCTAGCCTAGGGGTCACTGATCCCCCAAAGAGTTTTAGACAATCCCCTTCTGACCAAGGGGCCCTCCCACAGGCCCCATCAGAGAGAGAAAGAGGGTTCCAAACCTTCTTCTCCAAAACGGGGGCTCAGTGATTCCTCATTTTCCCAAAATGGTTTGAGCCCCACCACCTCTCCCCAGAGGAGTTTAACACCTTTGACAGCTGCCGAAGGTGGCTGGAGTATTAATTTCTCTCATGAAGACAGGCAAGTATGTACCCCGACTCCCCCAAAGGGCCCTAAGCAATGCACTTCTTCTGAAGTGAGCTTGAGTCCTGCCTCCTCTGACCAAGGGAATTTCATAACTTCTCGTTAAACCAAGAGGGCTTTACAACTCCTCCACCATCAACAAATGGGCTCAGCTCTTCTCTAACAGCTCCAAAGGGGCTAAGCCCAACCCCTATACCCCAAGTGAGCCTCACACTGCTCCTACCTGCCCAGGCAGAAACAAAGGTATCCACACCTATAGCGGAGGGTCTAGGAACGTTGCCATTGCTGGAAGGGGGCCCCCCAGAGAGTTCCACATATCCACAAGAGGTTCTAGAAACTCCCGAGTCTGCCCAAGGGACTCTTGGGCCTTCTCAACACACACAGTGGGCGCTATAGTGCCTTTGCAGCCTTCCCCAGGGCCTCAGAGTTCTTCTGTGTCTGTCGAGGGGATTCCAGGATTGTCCACATCTACAGCAGAGGGTCAAAGACCTATTCTCTCTCGCAAAGGGAGATTCAAACCTAATCCTGCTATGAAAAGGGACCCCGTGCACCTTCCCACTGTAGCAAAAGGAGATGGAGAGATCCCCCCCTCTAAACAAGGGGACTCCACAGTGTCCCTCTCAGACCAAGAGGGCTTCAAATATTCCCTGCCAGCCAAAAGGCCCTCCTGACTCGTCATCTGGCCCAAAATAGGCACACATATTCCAAGATGCTCCCTGTGAGCCATGCAAGTTCCACATCTGCCCAGGATGTGGAGAAGAGGCAGGCTTCTCTGCATTCTCAGGGGAATCTAGACCTTTCCACATATGTAGGGAGAAGATCTTGGAACTTCTGCATACACACCAGGGATACCAGCACATTCCCCACCTGTCCAGCACTCTCTTGAGTTCTACCCCTATCTGATAAAGGGACTGTGGGACAGGGGACACCCTACAAAACGGCTTTCATTCACACCCGCATCCTCAGAAATGGCTCTGGGATGTGACACATCTACAAAATATGTTCCAGGACATAGTCCATCTGTTCTCAGAGTTGTGGATCCAACCCTAGGTCATCAGGAGACTGTGGGATGTGACATGCCTACACAAGAGTCTGTAGCCTTGTTCACATCTAGAAAAGGGGATTCCTTGGATTCCACCTGCACACAAGCACCCACAGGATTTCCATGCACTTCCCAGGAGGCTCTGGGAAGTTTCCCAACTCCCCAAGAGTATCAGCAATCTGCTACAAAGACACAAGAGGCTACAGAAACATTGCCATCTGCACAAAGGACTGTTAGTCTTTCCACACGCCCACAAGGGTCTCCAGAACATTCAACAAATACCCCAAAGTCTCTGAATTCCACCTTATCTCCCCAAGGGGTCTTGGAACCTATTTTGCCTGTCCAGCTAGCTCTGGAACATGACAACTCTATATAAAAGGCTATATCGCCTTCTCTCCCTGAACCAAATGATCCAGGAAATTCCACAAATACACAAGTTGCTCAGGTAAATTCTTACCTGCCCCTGAGGCCCTTGGACCTCCCACAGCCACCCATGATGCTCTAGAAGGAGAGCCACACCTACACAGGAAGTTCTAGTATCTTCCCCTCATTCTGAAGCCACAGGTAAGGAACACCATGTGCACTAGACACATTAGTGCCTTCCCCATCTGAGAAAGAGGCCCCAGGATCTATCACACCTCAACTAGGTGATTTACCATCTTCCCCATCTACACAAAGAGGGTTTCGTGAGGATCCCCTTCTCAGGAAGGAAATATTAGACATTCTCCCTCTGCTCAAGTGGACCCTGGTCATCCCCTTTCTACCAAAAGAGGTCGAGAGATGATCCTTCTGACCAAGAGGACTCCAGACCTTCTTCTTCTGAGGAAGACAGTTTCAACCTTCTCCCTTCTAAAAAAAAGGTGGGTGCATTTTCTCACTGCTCCAAAAAAACCACCAGTAGCTACAAGTTCTCCTCAGGTGAGTATGACACCTTCTATTTCTGTCCAAAAGGACCTGGAGTGTCCCAAGTCTGATCAAAAGACTGTGAGAGCCTTGCCAATCTATCCAAGGGCCTCTTGGCCATTCTGGATCTCCCCAAGAGACTCGAGGGGCCTTCTCCTGTCTGGTCCCAAAGGGTCTACAATGTTCACCATCTGACCCAGAGCTTCAGACACATCTTCTGCCTCGGTCAAGGGCTCCAGAAAAATTGCCCCATGCCCAAGGGCTTCGTCACTTTCCAAATCTGACTTAGGTACCGTGAAACTTTCCCTATCTGCCCCAGGGTCTGAGGGAAAGTCCACATCTATACAAAGAACTCTAGGATTTGTGCCATTAGCACAAGAGGATCTGACATGTTCTAAATCTTCCAAAACATCTAGCGATCCTTCTGCCTCCTGCCTTTTTGCTGCAGAACGATTACAGTCCCAACCAGGGGCTCCAGTACCACCCACACGTAAGCCCGGACCATCTCAGAACTTCCCCATCTGTCCAAGTGTCTCTAGGACGTTCACCATCTGCCCCAGGAGGCTCTATGTTCTTTACCATCTTCCCAGGGCACATTAGAACTCTTGTGATCTGCCCAAGGGACCGGGCAACGTCTTCCATCTTCACTAAGTGATTCAGGACATTCCCCACCTCCCAGGAGATGTGAGAGTCTCCTCATCGGAACGAGGGATTTTAGGACTTGTCTCCCATGTTCAGGGGCCTCTCCAAACTTCTTCATGCTCACCTGGGGTGTCTTTACAGAGGCCTAGCAAATGCAGCAAAGATCTCTGGATATTTCCACACCTACTGAGGGTGCTACTGATATTTTGCCCTCTACCCAAGGGGCTTTGAGGGACCTTTGTTATCTTTCCCAAGCAAAGCAAGAGCTACCCATTCTGAACAAGGGTTGCTAGGAGTTTTGCCATCTGCACAAGCAGCTCAGGAAATTTCTCCTTCAGGCTTCAGTGCCTCTTGGACCCTTACCAGAGAGTCCAGAGCCTCTGGGCCTCTCAGCTTTGTCTCAGGAGACTCCTTCGCATTTGCCACAAGTTCATCGATGTTCGGAGTTGTCTCAATATGGCTCAGGGGCCCTAAAGTTGATACCATCTGCAAAATGGCATCAGAGAAGTCCCTCATCCTCAAAAGAGAGTATAGCATCTGTAGACTCTGCCCAAGGGGCCGCGGGACATTTCCCATCTGCACAAGAGTCTATAGAATTTCCAAGTCCACACAAGGGACTCCAGGATATTCTTGGTTTGTTCGGGGAATGTGTCTTCTCAGGGGGACCCTCACACGATTAACCCCTGTGAAAGTGAAGACATATTCCCATGCCCCAGGATCTCCAGGGCATTTGGAAAATGTCTCAGGGTTCCCAGGACTTACGGTATCTGATCACGATGCTTTTGCAATTTCCTTACCTGCCCAGGGCACTCTCAGACATTTGCCATCTGCTCAAAGGGATGTGGGGACACTCCCCTGTCTGCCCAAAGAACTCCAGAACTGTCCACATTGGCAAATGGGACAGAACAACTTCTGGAACCCACTCAAGTGGGGCTCTCATAAACCCACCATCTTCCCGAGGGGCTACACAACGTTGTCAGTGTGACCAGGATACAGTAGAACGTTTGCCACCTAGCGTAGGAGTTCTACAAGTTCCATCAATCATTTGGGGGCTCACAGACGTTTGACATCTGCCCAAGAGACTCTTGATATTTTGCCATCTTACTCTGTTTCTCTCACGGGGCGGTCTGGAATGCCCTCCACCTGCTCCAAGAGCTCGTGGAAAAATAAAGTCTGTTAACGGGTCTGAAAACTTTCTGTATCTGAACAGGTGTCTCTGGGTAATTCCCCTGTCTATGGAAGAAACTCAAATACATGCATCGCCTTCAGTAGGGTGTCGGAATCCTTGCTCCTCTACCAAGGAGGCACGAGAAGTGTGGTGCCTTCACAAATTGTTCTGGAGTGTGCTCCAAGTGTTTCAGAGTCTATAGGAGCTTTGTCATCTGCTCTGGAGAATATGTCACTTTCCTCATTAGCCATCGAGTCACCAGAGCATTCACAAAATGCCAAAGCAGGTGTGGGGTCTTCTTCCTCTGCCACAGGGTCCCTAGGACCTATGGCATTGCACAAAAGTCTTTGGAAAAATCCTTATCTGGACAAGGGCTTATAGAAATATTGCCATCTTCCCAAATGGAAGTGGAAACTTTCCTTTCCACAGATGGGGTGGTGGAACTGTCCACATCCACAAAAGAGAGTAGAAAATATATCATCTGCTGAAAGACCAGAGAATCCTCCTACTTCTTTACAGGAGGCTTCAAGGCAATCTCCCCTGATCCAAGACCCTCACCAACATTCACTATCTGGCACAGAGGCTTTGGAATCTTCCTCATCTAGTCAGGGATCTGAAGAGCCTTTGGTACCTATCGGGGAAGGTGTAGAAGACTCACCTTCCACACAAGATGCACAGAAAATTTCTCCATCTACTTCACAGGCCCTAGAAGCTTTGGTAGATACACAAGGGCCACTTCAATTTCATACACCTGCGAAACTCCCTACACTAGGGGGATTAGAACACTCCACTTCTTCCAGAGGGGTTCCAAGAGGAGCCCAGCCTGTTCAAAATGTTCTTGGCCATCTGTCAACTAGAGGAGAGGCTGTAGAGTCCTCTGTGTCTGCTCTAGGAAGTACAGATATTTCTCCAGTTGCTGCAGAACCTTCAGAACTTTCTTCATTACAAAATGTGACTCGAGCCCCTTCCCCTTGTCCTCAAGAGGGAGTGGCAGCTTTTCTTTCTGAACGAGGGTCTCCAGGACCATCTCTATCCATTCAAGGTTCTCTAGGACCATTGGCAACTGGACTAGGGACTGGAGAACCTTCCTATCTGGAGATGTTACTGTACATCTGTCTGCATCTGCACCAGGGACTGATGCACAGTTGCCATCTACTCTTGGGTCTTCAGCATCTAAGCATTATAGCCAGATGAAAGTGGGCCTTTTGCCATTTGTCCATGGAGGTCTTGGACCTTCTCTGTCTGTTCAAAGGGCTCCTGGTATGACCAAGTCCTCAGAAAGGGCTGTAGAATATTTACCATCCAGTCAAGGGGCTGTGGAACATTCAACTGGTTCCCCGGAGGGCTAATAAATCTCTATCTGAGCAAGGTCATCTACCACATTCACCATGTGTCACAGAGGCTTTGGGGCCTGCTCTACTCGATCAGGGAGCTGAACAATCTTTGTTATGCCCCTCAGGGAGATACACAACATACACCTTCTACACAAGGTGCTCAGGTGCAGAAAACAGATCTATCTCCCTCAGGTCTTCAGGATGCTTTGTTAACTCATAGAGAGCATCCTAAATTGTCCATATCAGCCTGTGACAACCTGTGTCCATTGCCATCCACTGTAGATGCTGTAGAGCTTTCTACATCATCTCCAGAGTGTCTGGGACCATCCAAATCTGCCAAAGAGGGAACTAGGATACTATTCAACTAAAGGGCAGGCTGTACAATATTCTCCAACAGCCTTACAAACTACAAGAACACTGTCCCCAACCCAAGGGTGTGGAGGGCATTTGTCATCTGCCCCAAGTGCTCAGGAACCTTCTCACTCTGACCCAGGGAATCTAGCACCTTTGCTATCTTCCCAAGGTCCTCAGAAAACTTCCATATTGACTCAGGGATGCTGGCTCCTTCAGCCTCTGCCCCGGAGTCTCCAGAACCTTCTGAAACTCCCCAAAATCTTGTGGGAACTCACCAATCCTCTCAGAGGAATCATGAATGTTTCTTATCTGTGATAGAGCCTGTGGATGCTTCTACGGCAGTCTCAGAGACTGCAGTAAGTTTACCATCTGCTCCACAGCCTCTAGCATTCTTCATTACTACCAGTGACTTCAGTAAATTCTCTAAATGGTGAAGGGGTACTAGGATCTATCCTGCCTTCACAAATGATTCTACACATGTCACCATCAACAGGAGGGGACTCTAGAACCTTTGGCATCTGCCCAAGGTGATGGGAGAAATTCTGCATTAGAAAAAGATAGTGTAGGACAGTCTATATCAGCACAGGGGATTTTAGGATCATCATCAAGCACCACAGGGGATCTAGCATCTACTCCATATCCCCACAGGGAGACAGGGATATCTCCCTCTACCCAAGAGGCTACGAAGGACTCCCTGTCTCTTCAAGGAGCTCTTGAACTACCCATACCTGCAAATGGGGCTTTAGGAAATTTGTCATCTGATCAAGGACCTAGGAAACATTCTGACTCTCTTCAAGAGGATTGTAGACAGTCACTGTTTATTCAAAGTCCTCTGGAACATTCACGATCTGCTGTAGAGGCTGTGAGACCTTCTTGTAGCCAGGGAATTAAAAAACTTTTGTTATCCACCCTAGTGGCTGTGAAAGCTTCATCATCAGCACCAGATGCTCAGAAACCTCTTCAAACCACTCTAGGGACTCTACCTAATCTCCGATCTAATCAAGAGCCTCAGGGACATTCTAGGTCTATTCAGGTGCACTGGAGTCTTTCTTCAAGTTCAGGGCCTCCAAAACATACAGCGTGTTGCCCGGTGGTGCTGGGGCCGTCAGCATCTTTCCAAAGTAAGCAAGGACATTTGTCTTCCAGGCTGAGTCTCAGGATACATTACTATCTGTCCAAAGAACTCACGGTCTTTGCCATTACCTTCGAGGGCTACTGCACATTTACAACATGATCAAGGATCTCAGGATCTTCTTTATCAGTCTCAGGGGATCTAGCACAAGTGCTGTCTAACCTAACTTTGCAAATCTGCTCAGGGAACTCTGGGCCCTTCACCATGTACAAACCCAATAGTCTCTACAGCATCCAGCATCTTCCTGCAGAGATTCTGGGACCACCTGAATCTGTCCAGCACACGCATAAGAAATTCTCTTCTTTCTCACAGGCTTTGGAAATGTCTCCATGTGTCCCAACGGCTACAGGCACATTGCACATATGCTAGTGACTCCTGGACATGCCAGTATTACAAGCAAGTACAGCCCCCTGCCCAAGTTTACCAAAAAGAAGATATGTCATGCCTCACATACACAAGAGAGGTCTGGATCTGAACACAACAACACAAGGCTCTCTAAAACCTTCACCACCTGCTCGGGAGCCAAGGCGAACTTCCTTGGTGCAAAAGTCACTTTGGGGAAGTCCACATCTGCACATGGTATTGAAGGATATTCAGATTCTACTACAGAGATTCTAGGGGTGCACTAGGAAACATGAACAGAAGGAATTAGTAGTTTGTCCGCCACCTGCCCTAGTGCCTATGGCAATTTCTTTATCTTCTCAAGGAAGTCTACGAACTTGTTCATCTGCCCAAGAGACTCAGGGGCCATCTCTATCTGCCCAGGGTTCTTTAAAACTATCCTCACCCACACAAGGAATGGTAGGGATTGTGCCATCTGCTCGAAGTGCTTTAAAACATCCAACTTCTCCCATGAGGCTCCAAGGGTTTTTCCTTCTGCAAAACATACTGTACAAGGGGCCATTTCCTTCCCCGGGGTTACAGGATGTGTCCTATCTAAGGAGAAAACTAAGGGATCTCTTTTGTCATCACCATCGGCACCCAGGTATTCAAGAATATCCCTCTTTCTTCCCAGGGACTCTGGGACCATTTGTGTCTTCTAAAGGGCATAAGGAACTCTGCACAACTGCAGGGGGGACTTTGCCAGTGCACAGTTCTTTGCCATCCATTCAAACGACCCCAGAAGCATTCAGTCAATTCCTCGGGGATGTGGGGACAACACCGATACTCCCAGAGCACTTTTGGGGCATTTGGCTCATGTGGGAGAGGGGTGTGGAGATCTTCTCAATCTTGCTCCAGGGACTATGGGACAATTGCCATCACCTCAGTGCCTGGAGGACATTCAAGTTCTGCCCAAGGTGCTACAGAATCTTCTTCCTCTAGCCAAGGGTATGTAGCATCTTTTGAAATCTGCCCAAGAACCTCTGGAGCTTTCCATATCAGCTCAGGCAGTGCTACATACATCTCTGTCTGCTCAGGGGTTTCTACAGTCTTCAGCACCTTGTGCAGAAGGTCCAGAACCATACACAAACTTCACAAACACCAAAGCTGTTGTGGGATCTTCCTCATCTGCTGCAGGGCATATAATCTCTCTACCTCACCACAAGTGACTCCATCTTCTTCTCATTCGCATGAAGGTGATGTCAGACTTTGCCAATCAGTACAAGGGCCTCTAGGGATTCCCCCCATCTACGCAGCAGGCGGGACAGTTCTTTTCTGCTGAAGGCACACTGGGACTGCCCACATCTGCACAACACACTGTTGGAACTATGCCACCAACCCATTGGAACCTGGGGTCTACCCAAAACACCCAGGTGATATTAGGGGCCTTTGCCATCTGATCAAAGGCCTCTGCAGACCTCCTTACCTACAGAAGGCATTGTAAGAAGACATCAAGCTGCTGAAGGGCCTGTGTATGCTTCTCCGTGTCCCATAGTATCTCCAGGACCCCCTCTGTGTCTCCACAGGGCGTATAGCAACATTGTTGTCTGATCACGGATCTAGGAAACACCCTGCTGTTCTTCTCAAATCTCACTCCAAGGAACTCAGGCTGCCCAAAATTCCCCACAACATGCAATTTCTGTCTCAGGCCTTCCAAATCCTTCCCAATCTGTACAGAACACCCCAAGATCTCTGTCATCTCCTCCAGGTACTGGAACACATGCGCCTTCTGGCCCCCAGCTCAGAAAATGTTCCCAGTTCCTACGCTCGGGGCAGTATCCCAAAACTTTCCATATGTTGGTGGGCCTCTAGAACTTCCCCTCGGTTTGTGGGAGTGGGACTCTCTGTCCTTTTTCATCTCCCCTAGGAGATCTTGATCATTTGAGTTCATTCTCTGGCAATCTGGAATCATCACATCCTGCCCAAAGAAACTTTGGGTCATTTGTCATATGTCAGAGTGCCTGCAGGAAATGCTCGCATCTGTCCCGGGTCCTAGAGAGCTTTCACCATTGTGCAAAGGTCCTAGAGGACAGTCATCCAATGTTTCAGGTGATCCACCACCTCTTCTCTCTCCTCATTGCCATCCACAACTTACGATATCTGCAGAATGTTCAGCATCTTCCAAGCGACTCTAGAGTCCTTGTCATCTGCTACGAGCAGCCTAGGAACACTCCAATCGACACAGGGTGTCAGGGACAAGTGTCGCATGTAGGAGAGTCTATGGAAATTTCTTCACCTCTTGCAGGGACTTCTGTATATATACCTTGTGTTTCAGATCATATGCGACCATCCTTTAGAACAAGGGAGTCAGACAACTTCTCGTGCTCAAGGAGCTTTGCATTCCTGCCTATCCACACAAGGGTCTATAGGGCAGACCACTCTACACAAATCGTCCCTAGGACATCCCCCATCTGTCCAAGCACTTTCAGGCACTCCTTACAATGGCACAGGTACAGGCTCACCAGTCGTCTCACTGCACAGAACCCAGTAGCATATTCTCCATTAACCCCAGTGTCTCAGGGATATACTCACCTTGCACCAAAGATGGCAGGAACATTGAAATCACCCCAGTGGTGTCCGAGAATTTCTCTAACTGCACAAGGGTCTGTCAAACCGTTGACATCTCCACGGGAGACTCAAAGATATTCAACATCTGTACCAGGTGCATACCAAAACATCTACGATTTATCCCAGGACATGTGGTACCTGATGCAGGGACTCTGGAACTTTCCACATCTGCACAGGCAGCATGAGTCCTTTCCTTTCTTCCCAAGGACATTTGGAAACTTCCCTGTCTGTAGAAGGGGACCTCTCGTTGTCTCCAACACTACACAGGACACTCTAGATCTCTTTCTGTTTCTTCCCAGGAACCTCCTCAGACTTTACAGTTTGCTAAACAGGCTCAACAAACAAATCCATCTATTTCAGACTCTTCACAACTCAGCCTTCTTCAAGGAGGCACATGGAAATTTCGTATGTGGAGAAGGAACTCCCAGGACCTCTCTCATCATCCCTAGGGCCTATGGAAATTTCTTTATCTGTTCAAGTGTGTTCAGGACCTTTGATATCCTTCTCGGAAGGTGGAGGACCATGTCTATCTTCACAGGGTACTCTGCAAGCTTCTACCAGTACATGTGCCAATCTAGGTGTTTCAATTCTTCAAGAAGAGGGGATTTAGGAGTTTCACCATCTACTCCAGTCACTCTAGGGATCTTCTCCATCTGCCCAGGTGGATTTAGCAGGGTCTCTACCTGTCTTACAGTCTCTGAGAACACTGTCTGCCCACGATGTTTCAGGAACATGACAGCTACCCAAGGGGCTATGGAATTTTCACGAGCTAGGGCCAGGGGATACAGAATCTTTGCCATATGCCCAGATGATCTAGAACCATGTCTCCCCACTGAAACTCAGGGACCTTCCCAAATTGTCCAGGGGGAATTAGGGGATTGCCATCTTCCCAAGGGGATTTGAAAGACTTCTCTGTCTACCTCCTGGCCTGTACAACCTTTGCAATGTTCTCAGGGGCTTCAGGATGTTTCCCATCTGCACTCCAACATGCTGGGGCCCTTTCCTACCCCTCTGAAAATAATTCAGGACAGTCCACATCTTTACAAGAAGGTCTAGAATCTCACAGAGTCCCCAGTTTTCTCTGGAACATTCTTCATATTCCCAAGAGTATCTGGGAACCTACCCAACCTAGACCAGCCTCTAATTCGCTTACGAGAACAAGTGTGGCAAAATGTGTCTGCACCTACAAAAGTGACTCTGCAACAATCACCCCCTCAGGAGGGGATGAAGCAAATTCACCGTCTACTCATGGAGTTGTGGTGCTTGTCTACATCAGCACAAGGGTCTCTAGGACATCTGTCATTTGCCCAGGGTCTCGAGAAACTACCAATCTTCCACAAAGTGGTAGGCCCCACCTATAGTCAAGAGTCTGTAGCACAGTTCCCATCTGTTTCTGGGAGATGAATTTTCTCCATCTGCCCAGGGAATGCCGAGGAACTTTGCCATCTTCCCAAGTTAGTCTAGAAACATCATCTTCGTCCAGCCAAAGTGTAGAAGCTTCATTACACGCGCAAGGTGCTCTGCAACACCAGCCTCATTCCCTAGCATATCAGGGACCTTCCCAATGCACTCCAAAAGGCATCAATAAAGTTGCCACCTCCCCCAAGGGGCTTTTTAAAATTGCCAGAATCTTCATCCAAGGACTCTAGGAACTTTGCCATCCCCTCCCAGGAACCTGGGACATTCTATATCTGGCCAAGGTGCTGTCTGCCCTTGTGATTCTGACCAAAAGTTTCAAGGATCATCAACATCTCTCCAGGAAACTCTTCAATTTTTCCTTCTTCTAAAGGTTCATGGGGACCTACTCCATCTGTTCCAGGGACCTTGACATCTTCTTCATCAGCCCCATTAACCCAGAATTGTCTCATATCTGCCCAAGGCTCTAAAGAACCTTCATCACACTCAGCAAAAAGTGTTTGGGACATTCACTATCTACCCAAGTGGCTCTGGGGATTTCCCCATCATCACAAGAGTTTGTAGGAAATTCAAAATCTGATCAAGAGCCTCCAGAAACTTCCACATCTTCCCAAGAGAATCTTGGACCTTCTTTGACTTAAAAGTCTTTAGCACAGTCACCATCTGCTCCAGGATATTGTAGGCTTTCCCAGTCTTCAGAAGGTACTCTAAAAACATCACATACTATCCAAGGTGCTAGAGTGACACCATCATCTGCCCAAGGGTCTGTAGAATCTGCACCATCTGTTCAACATGTTGCAGAATTCAGGCTCCTTTGGAGGAGGGCCTGGGGTCCTTCCCAATGGCACCAGAGACAGCCAAGAATCTTTTTGTCATCTTACCAAGAGATTTACAACATTTTAAAATATGTCCTCTACTTAATCTCAGAATTTGTCGTCTCTATCATAGAGGAATTGAAACTTTCACCATCAGCCCAAGGGTGTGGGGTTCTTCTATTTCTGAACAAAGGACATTACCATCACTATCACTTTCCAAGGAAACTCTGGAGCATTTTCCATCTGACCAAGGGTCTGCTTGGAATCTGCCCCCATCTCAAATGGGGCCTTTAAAGCCTTCACTAACAGACCAAGGTTTACAGGGAGGGGTCTTCAGGTGAAAAGGGTTACTCGACAAGAGTCACCACCTCCAAAAATATTTAGGAAATATATCGTCTACCCAAGGGGCTCGGGGCTGTCTATACCATCACTAGAACCCTCTTGGACATTCACCTTTTTGCCTGGTCTCCCAATACTCCTTGTCATATCAGAAATCTCAGGCCCTTGTTTGCACAATGGCCTTTAGGACAGTCATCCCATCTGATCCAGGAGATCTTGGACCTCTAAATGTACTCAGGGGACACTAGGAAACATCACCATCCGCCCGAAAGCGTTCTCTAGAATAACATCTTCTACCCATACGATTATAGAAACTTCATCATCTGGTCCAAGATTCTCTAGGACATCTGCCTCCATCAGGAGCAGATTCTACAACCTTCCTTCCTTATGACAGAGACATCAGAAAACTTGCCATCTTCTGGCGAGACTTGTAATGTATCAGACACTTCCCCGGGAACTTTGGAAACCTTGCCATCTATACCAGGGTCTTTGGGTCCTTCAATATCTGCCCAACATTCTGTGGCACCTTCTATATCTGGAAAAAGGAAATTTTAGGACCATCAATGTCACCAGAGAAATCTCCGGAACCTTATCCCCCTGATCAAGGGTCTCAGAGACCCACGCCATCTGTACCTGGGTCTGCGGTACCCCCATCAGAACAAGGTTGTCAGAAAATATCTTCAGAGTGTACAAGGAGACTCCAAAATCTCAGGCAAAGCTGTTTAGTAAGTTTATTGTGCATGCAGAAGAAGCTCTAGGGCTGCCCATACTCAGCACAAGGTCCTCTTGGACATTCACCATCTGCACAAGGGACTAAAGACACTTCCTTGTCATCCCAAGAGAGTGCGAGGCCCTTTTGTGCGGTCATCATATGATCCAGGGAGATCTTGGAGATTTTGAATCTAACCAGGGTTACTTTAGGAACATTGCCAAGTACCAAAATACTCTAGAAACACCATCTTCAACCCATGGGATTATAGAGAATTTCACCACATTCCCAAGCTGGTGGTAGGATTTCCACATCCTATAGTTGAGCCTCTGCAACCTTGTTCACTTGCTTCAGAGACATCACAACCTTTGCCAATTAACAAAAAAGGAAACTTCTTAATCTTCAGAGTTCAATGTCAGGGACTCTAGAATCCTTTGTGTAACTCTGCCAGGGGCTCTGGGAATTTGGGAATCTGACCAAGGTGCTTACAGGCACTTTGGGTATCTGACCAAGAGAATCTAAGTCAATCAGCATCTCTCCATGATACTCTAGAACACATCAAAACAGCCCAAGAGCCTCTAGAACCTGTGCTATGTAAAAAAGAAAATGTGGGACCTTCATTTTCAGAGGTGTTTGAAGAAGACTTTATGCCTCTTCTCTGTCACATGAAGGATACACAAGACATCCCCTTCAACCTAGGGCCAGACTTTCCAGTTCTCTAAAAAGTCTATTGAGACATGTCCCATTTCCTGGAAGTGCATATCAAATATTCCCTTTCTGAGTTTGATGGTTCAAGAGGCACCTCTTCTTCCGAACTTAGGCATGAATCTTTCAGGCGTCAAAGAGGACTCAAGTCCTACCTCTACTCCTCAAAGAATTATGCCATGCCCAACATCATCACACTTGAGCTGCGATCTACATCCCCTATTAAAGAAGATCTCAGAACATTCTCCTTCTCCACGAGGAATGTCCATACATTCTAAATCGAAGAAACAAAATCAAAATATGCTTCCAAAGAGCATGTCTCAAATTTGTCCCACCAGAAGCAGAGGGTTTGAAACTTCGCCATTCTTCCAAAAACAAAGGCAAAAGAGTTTCCATTTCTGACAAAAGAGGGTGTATGGCCTAAAACTGGAATCCAAGAGATCCTCACTACTTATTCCTACTGCCCATGGAGGCTTCAAGTCCTCAGGACCTCATGAGTCCCTCCCAAGTTCTGTATGTCCTCCAGGATCACTGAACATTCCAGATCTACTAAAAGCAATTGGAACAGATCCCCTCCAACACAGCAGATGTTCACACCTTCCCATTCAGAACACGAGAGCCATGAACCTTCCTCTTCATTAAAGAAAGGGCAGGCATTCATGTGCCAGAAAGGATGAGAGATACAAGATGAGTCCTGAAGAGGAAATAGAGCATTCAATCCCTAAGGGACACCAGATCCTCCAGATCTCACGAGAAGGGACTCTAGAGTACTCTATCTCCCCAGAGATTACTATACATACCAGATCTACCAAAAGCAAATTGGTGCAGGCCCCCTCCAACTCAGCAGATGCTCACCTTCCCATTCGAACACGAGGGCGCAAACATTCTTGCTTCATCACAAAAAGGGCACAGACATTCATCTACCATAAGGGACCACTAACCAATAAATAGTACCCAAGAGAAGAGTAGAACCTTTCTATCTTTAATGGACACCACAGATCTTCATGATCTCATGAGAAGGGACTCAGTATTCTCCATCTCCCCCAGGCAACCCTAGGCATTCCAGTTCTACCAAAAGCAAATTGGAACAGGCCCCCCCAACACACCAGATGTTCACAATTCTCATTCAGAACACGAGGCCACAAACATTCCCTCTTCACTTAAAAAGGGCATAAACATTCATCTGCCGGAAGGGCTCGAAACCAAAAGATATTCCCGAAGAGAGCATGGAACTGTCACCTCTATGGGATGAGGATCTGAGGAGGAGGAGGAGGGACTCAGGGATTCTCCATCTCCCCAAATCATCCAACATGCTAATTCTACCAGAAGACTCTAAAAACTGCAACAGGCCCCCTCTAAAATGAGAAGATCTTCATGATGTTCCTTCAGAACATGAGGGCCACAAACATTCCCTCTCTTCATCAAAAAGTAGGGCACAGACATTCATCTGCCAAAGGTACAAGAAACCAAGAGATACCCTGAAAGCAAAGGCACCTCCAATCTGTACAGAAGGGGACATGGGAACTACTCCCTCTCACAAAAAAAAAAAAAAAAAATCCCTCAGACATTCCATGTCTCCCATGGAGACTTCAAGCCATACTCCCTTCTACTTCTACCAGGACAAGACCCAGATATAGCCCTTTTACTAAAGAAGGCACCCAAACTTCCCTACAGGGCTTAATCGGAGTGTGAAGTCTTCCTCATCACCCTAAAGAGATGGTGTGAGACACCCTCTGTCTGCCAAGGAGGGCTTCAGACATGATATTTCTTTCCAAGAGGTACATAAACATTCCATACGTACCATACAGTGACTCGGGGCTTTGTTTGCTGTGCAATGGGGAGTCATACATTCTCCAGTTCCTAAACAGACTGCCATCATTTCCGGGTTGTCCAAGGAAAAATTTTGACACACCCTACCTCAACTACAGGACCAGAGATCATTCCCCTCTTTCCAAAGGAGATGCACAGCCTTGCAATAGGAAATCGGGCCCACATATGTGACCCCATGCCCTAGGATGCCACAGATGTTCAGCCCCATACAGTCTCCAACGGACTCCACTATAACAAGGAGCTGAGTTCAACCTGTAAGCCCCCTAAGGAGGCATCAGGCTCTTCTCAGTGGGACCATAGGGGCATTAGACTTTCCTATGGCCACCCTGTTCAAGGCAGTCTTAGAATGTTTCCTTCTGAAAGAGAGAGCCTCGTGACATAGCCCATCTAGCCCACTGAGCCTCACTTATTCTCTTCTGAGCAATGGGAACTCATGAGCCCACTACTCAGCACTGGGCCAGAACTTCACGGCCACCCTAGGAACCCCCGACATACCTGTCCCGCTCACGGATGCTTCAGACCTTACAAGCCTGTCACGTGGAAGTTCAAAAGATACTGATCTCAAGAGGGGAGCCTCAGCCTACTCTCTCTTTCCCAGTGTCTTCTAGATCTTCTTATCTACAAGTTCACCCTCCATTCCCCCCACTCTGAACCACATGGAACAACAGTAGTTTAGAACTTTTCCTATTATCAAAACATCTGTGAAACCTCTGCAATGTGCCAAGAAGGCCACAAATACAACCCCTTTATAATCATTGAGCCGTAGAATTTCTGAAAAGTCACAATGGGTCTTCAGAATTATACTTCTAGGACCAGGACTATTCCAGCCTCACTTAATAACTCCACCGGGTTTTAGATATGCCCCTCATAAGTAAACTAACTTCACTAATTCAGGAAGCTTACACCTCACTGAACATATTCTGAAGAGGTCCTTAGACATATTTACTCCAACCATAGAAGCGCTGAATTTCTAGGTATGCTTTTGAAATCATACCCACTTTGAACCAGAAAACTTTAGTCTTCCTCTGTTTGTACTGGAGGAGTTTACACATGGCCCCTTTCATGAAGCAAGCTACAGAAATGGCAAATGTGACTCAAGCTTGTGTCCCAAATATTGATATCCTGCTACTGGAGACTGAATCCCTATTACCAAAAAAAAATAGGGCTCCTCTTTGTGTTCACGGTGACACAGGTCTACTACAGACCCAACAGAGACCAGAGCTTCCTGCATCAGACTTGAGCGGCTAGGAAGTACACTCTCATGGGACTCTAGATTGAAGAGGCGTGGCAGAATAGAAACTTCCACCTGGATCCAAGGTCACCAGTTTTCAAGCTACTCACCAGAAAGGTGCACCGTCCTCCATGTCCACACCTATGCAGCTTATCATAACTTTATGTATAGGGAGGTGACCCAACCCTCTCTGTTTCTGTCTTGCCTCAAAAACTGTCCTCAGAGACAGGATTTTCTAGAGTTCTCTGAAGAGCTGGGGTGTGACCTTCCCTCTCATTTCTGTCATGTCAAGAAAACTGGCTCCTCAGAGACAGGGATTTTCTGGGAGTTCTGAAGACTTGGAGATTGACTAGGGGTACCTGGACCTTCCTCCTCTAAGAAGGTAAGCAGGGATTTCCCCTCACCCAACATGGTCCGGAATCTTTCTCTTGTCCCAAATCTTAGTGCGTTTCTCTCCTCTGATAACCCGAGGGCTTAAAATTCCCCTGTTGAGTCACGAAGTGCCCTCAGAAGTGCAGCCTCAGGGTAAGGGAACTGGGGACATTTTACCTTTGACAAGAGAGATATTGGTCCTCTGAGATGGAGTTCACAGAGGTCAAGAAAACCAAGTCAATCCTGGAACCCATGCACCACTTCCCTGAGCAATTACCTGCCCATGGTGTGGGGAATCACAACTCCCACCCAAGTAATGGTTGGGTGAACACATTCCTAACACATTAACCACACTAGGGCTCCCACCTGAGCTCTTCATGAATCCTGGGATTGATGCTTGTTCTCTTGCAGATTCTGCTGAGGACATGGTTATCTGAAACTGTGAGGCCATGCTCTGGACATTTATGAGGTATGGTAGCAAATAGATTTCTGCTCAGAGTTGTATGGGATTTGCACAATCTGATCCCATCTCCCTGTCACTAGAGGCTGAAGGGACTCTTCTCTTCCCAAAGGTACTCCCTCCTTCTGCCTTTGATTAGGAGACATCTGATTTCCATCCTGGAAACAAAGGAAGCCCCTTAACTTGCAGTTTCTCCAAAGTAATCTTACACATTCATTTTGTGTGAAGGGGCCTCACATTTCCCGATATCACAGAGTGGGCCTCAGTCATTTTTCAGAATAAATGAAGGACAGAATTATCCTTCAGTTCAAGGAAACTGTAGGCCCAATCAATACCTGTCAATAAAGAACCTCTGACATAATACCCTAACAAGAATTGTGGCAACATTCTATTTCTCTCTGAACATGTGGAATTAGACACATCATTTCATTTAAGGGTACCAATACAACCTCATCTGATTAAGGGGATACAGACCAGGCCAAAGACATGAAAATTCACTTAGATGATCTTCCTTTTTCTCACATACTGTTAAGATCAACACCCCCCGACATTGGCTTCCTCGGAGAAATTGCTTCTGTCTGTGGAAACCTCAGCTCTATTCCTCTAACTGCGAAGGTCTCAGTATCTCCCTTTGTCCTGGGTGTCCACTCATGCCCAAATCACCAAAGGGATGTCAGATCAGTCTGAACTGATATCATGATATGTGACAGAACAATCTGATCTCTGACTAAACACCTTCTACTTCTAAGATTCTCCCAGAAATGGAGAGCCGGACCCATCTTTGTTGCCCATGCCTGTGCTATTGAGGAAAGGCTTGAGGAGGACTACAGAGCTAGGCATTGCCACAAAATCTGTAAGAAGGGATGCTCTGCTTTCTGCCATGTAAGCCCCAGAGTCCCAGAACACATGGGTATTCTAGAGTGTGAGGACCTTTGTACCCGATATGGTATTGCCTGAATCTTCTTCCAATTCCCAGGTACACTGGGAGCTTCATCTTCTGCCTATGGGATGGAACTGCCCTGCTCTAGTCAAGCATTCTCTCTTTCTGATGAGCCTGACCCCTTCCACATGTGGTCAAATGCTATCACATCAAACTGATCAGGCATAGGCCCATGAGAGACTCTCTATAAAGAAGGGACTCCATTCCACTGTGGTTTGAGGTCTCATAGCACAAGTTTAGCAATCAGAGCATAAACCCTTTGAGAGCTTCCTTCAGGCCAGTCCATTACAATCAGGAATGGCTTCTACACGTATGACTAGGTTTGGTGGCTAAGCAAGGCTCAAACCATCAAATAACAAAACAGACTATAGGATGGAACCTAGTGAGGGGCAGTCTGGCCTTCGGGAGAATATATAGGTTGTTGCGCATTTGTGTCTCCCGGGATGAACACAAACTATAAGATACAAAACTCTGAATCAGTGTCTGAAGCTCGAGATCAGTGCTGCAAACTTTCTCTACTGTATAAGGTACCAGGTATTTTTCACCATCAACCGAAGTTATAGGGCACTTTTACACTCTGCCAATTGAGAAACTGTTTTCAGTGGTTACCTCTTTGCTTTTAAAGATTTATTTATTTCTTATATACAATGTTCTAGATGGCATCGGCTGTCATTACATGTGGTTATGAACCAACATGGGTTGGAGAAAGATTGAACTCCAGTACCTCTGCAAGAGCAGGTAGTGGTCTTAACTGCTGAGCCATCTCTCCAGTTGAAGTTCCTCTCTTACATTGGGCAAATACCTTCCAATTTTCTATTATTATTATTATTATTATTATTATTATTATTATTATTATTTCAATATTATTAATGTAATAATACTTTATTTCTTCTCAGTTCATGGTACAGGATGTCAGAACTTCCCCAGACTAGGTTTGCCCTAAAATCTAGTTTCCCAAAGTGTCCTAAAGCATTTATTTGGTGTTACATGGTCCTTA